>NC_091230.1:24544804-24547304 GCF_040958095.1 Procambarus clarkii
TATATATATATATATACATATATATATATATATATATATATATATATATATATATATATATTATTTTCAAAATAACATAAATTTAGGACCTAAACTCTGTCCTTCGGACACAAATTGAAAGAACAAATTTTGTCCACAAGTGAAGAGTTTCGCGGCGAGAATGTTAAGACGGTTCGATTGGGCTTTTTCTCCTCACCAACTCCAGAACAATTAGGGCGAATGTCTCCAATTTTGACCTTCTGTTGGTGGCCAAATGAGAGAGGAGGACGGCCACAGTGAGGCGATTAGAGGCAATGGTGTCCACGTGCATGGGTGTACATGGGTGTACATGGGTGTACATGGGTGTACACAGCATAACATGAGTGTACACAGTACATACACCAAACATACGAAGGAGATAAAGCTATGAGTGAATGATTAAAAGCAACATTTAGCAGCGTTCAGTGTATTGGACTTAGTGTTCTAAACACTCCAAGCTCATAGCCAAAAACAATCTCTCTTCCAAATAAAAAGAAATCGAAGTCCATTAGTCCGAGGCTTAATCACTCAAGCTCTAAGCTCGCTAAGCTCTCAAGCTTTAAGCTCTCATGATGTGTCAATCACTCGCTTCAATCACACAACAACAACAATCTTTCTCTTGTTGCTTATCCTGTCACCGCGTTTTCTTTTCATCGCGTTCTTCCTTTCACCGCGTTTTCTTTTCATCGCGTTCTCCTGTCACCGCGTTCTCCTATTTGGTCGCACTCTTTGCCATCGTTTCACTCGATCACTCACCCTCTCACACACAAAGTCTCACACTTGCACACACACACACACACACACACACACACACACACACACACACACTTGCACACACACACACACACACACACACATACTAATCCGCTCTAAGTTCAATCCTTCATCACTCTGATCAACCAGCACTCTCACCCATACACTGGGAACCCTTCACTATCACGCTCTGCTGTCATGTTCTACACACCAGTTCCCCCTCACTGTCATATTCCCTTACAGGAATGCCTCTCCTAACAGCGTTCCTCTCATATTCCAGTCACTTTCCTACTCCATCCTTCAACGGTCTGTTAATTAATCCTCTCGTCACCACCACTTCTTCCACTCTCTCTCCTTACACCATTCACACTCTCCTCCCACACCCCTCTACCTCCTCCTACACTCTCCCCCCACACCCCTCTACCTCCTCCTACAGTCTCCCCCACACCCCTCTATCTCCTCCTACAGTCTCCCCCACACCCCTCTACCTCCTCCTACACTCTCCCTACACCCTCTGCTCCCTCCCTACACCCCTCTACTTCCCCGCTCTCCCTCACTGATCACTTGGCGGGCGTTGTAATAACAAGGTTTGAGTATATATTTTGTATATTTGGAGCTCCGATTTCCATAAACAATTTCTAGGCTCAAAAACCTGTTTTTTTTTAATATTCACTCTACCTTTTTTTAATAGATGAGTACATTAGTAGACGGCAATTGACATATTGTCGCGTTGAAAGCGACAATATGTCACCTGTCAACGCTCTGTCAACGCTGATGTTAAGCCTTATTCTAGTAGTTGTCCCCCTGGAACACGACCCGCGAATTGGTTAACAACCAGGTACTTAATTACTGCTGAGGGAACAGAGGCGATCAGTTCCTGACTACCGTTTAGTAATGGCTCCCTGGACAGGACTCGAACCCAGACCAAATCACTGGTGGGGAGAGTGTGTTGCTTTTAAGCCATCTCTCTCACTCTCTCTCTCTCTCTCTTCTCTCTCTCTCTCTCTCTCTCTCTCTCTCTCTCTCTCTCTCTCTCTCTCTCTCCCTCTCTCCCTCTCTCTCTCTCTCTCTCTCTCTCTCTCTCTCCCTCTCTCCCCTCCTCTCTCCTCTCTCTCTCTCTCTCTCTCTCTCTCTCAGCAGTCTCACTCAGCCATTTACTCATAAAAATTTTAATTCAATATCTTTCCATAAAAAAAAATATTAAAACAATTTAAACTTTTTTATATTTAAAATTTAAACACCATCACTTTTTTCGTTTTAGAAAATTAAAACATTAGATAACGATGGGAAAATGAAAATATTATTCAGTACTGCGAGCCACAATTTTTTATTATTTTTTTTTTGTCTTTGATGTATAGAAAAAATACGATTTGATTTTTGTGGCCTTTCAGAATTCATCCTCGGAAAAATATATCAAATAAGATTTAATATTGTTATCTCTGAGCTCACATTGATGAGGTTGGGAAAGGTTATCAGAATGAAAAAAAAAATGTAGATTAAATTTAATATGAGATGGCGGTGTAAGATATAATATATATATATATATATATATATATATATATATATATATATATATATATATATATATATATATATATATATATATATATATAAATGAACTTTGGAGAGTTAATTTTTCAACTTCCTTCAACTTCCTTTTTTTTTTGCTGGGGGGGGGGGGTAAAAAAGTGCTTCGCTCACTTCCTATATTCGAATCACATCTCGAAAC
>NC_091230.1:24554804-24577304 GCF_040958095.1 Procambarus clarkii
GGTTCGTTGGATCGCTGGAGGGCTCAGGGTGGATGGCAGGGGGAAGGGAGGGTGTGGAGTGGGGAAGGCAGCGGCAGCTGAGGCTGTATTGTAGAGGGTTATTAATATAGAGGGCAGCGGGAAGGAAGCTCAGAAGTAACCCTGTGAGGGGCAGCTGAGAGGGAGAGGATGGACAACAACTCTAGAAGGAAGCTTGTGATGTCGAAATGGAAGCGAGAGTTATGTATTTAGTGGGGAAGGCAGGTGTGAGGGAGGGAGTTTAGTGGGGAAGGCAGCTGTGAGGGAGGGAGTTTAGTGGGGAAGGTAGGTGTGAGGGAGGGAGTTTAGTGGGGAAGGCAGCTGTGAGGGAGGGAGTTTAGTGGGAAGGCAGCTGTGAGGGAGGGAGTTTAGGGGGAAGGAAGCTGTGAGGGAGGGAGTTTAGTGGGGAAGGAAGCTGTGAGGGAGGGAGTTTAGTGGGGAAGGTAGGTGTGAGGGAGGGAGTTTAGTGGGGAAGGTAGGTGTGAGGGAGGGAGTTTAGTGGGAAGGCAGCTGTGAGGGAGGGAGTTTAGTGGGAAGGCAGCTGTGAGGGAGGGAGTTTAGTGGGAAGGCAGCTGTGAGGGAGGGAGTTTAGTGGGGAAGGCAGCTGTGAGGAAGGGGGGGGTGCGGAGTGGAAATGGCAGCAGGAAGTATGTGGAGTAAACATGACAACGAGGAGGGTGTGGAGCGAAGATCGATAGCAGTAGAGAGAGAGAGGATGAGGAGTGCGGGATGGCAGCTCCGAGAGTGAGTGTGGAGTGGGGGATGGCAGCTTCGAGAGTGTGGAGTGGGGGATGGAAGCTACGAGAGAGAGTGTGGAGTGGGGATGGCAGCTCCGAGAGAGAGTGTGGAGTGGGGGATGGCAGCTTCGAGAGAGAGTGTGGAGTGGGGGATGGCAGCTACGAGAGAGAGTGAGGAGTGGGGGATGGCAGCTACGAGAGAGAGTGTGGAGTGGGGGATGGCAGCTACGAGAGAGAGTGAGGAGTGGGGGATGGCAGCTCCGAGAGAGAGTGTGGAGTGGGGGATGGCAGCTACGAGAGAGAGTGTGGAGTGGGGGATGGCAGCTACGAGAGAGAGTGTGGAGTGGGGGATGGCAGCTACGAGAGAGAGTTTGGAGTGGGGGATGGCAGCTACGAGAGAGAGTGAGGAGTGGGGGATGGCAGCCGAGACGGTGGGTGTGGAGTGGGTGGGGGTGGCAGCAGCAGGGACTAATTTCAATACCAATCTAAATAACACGTTAATAACAATAATCATTACCATCCCAGTAAATTACAAATTACAACATAAAATCTTAATATATTTAATACAAAAAAATATACAATACTTTATATTTTTCACATTAATACATTTTCTACACCGTTGACGCCACTCTCTTCAATTCTGTTTTTTCTTCTGTTTTTTCTGGCGTCTGTTTTTTGTTCATTCTGTTCTGTTTTAACGTATTTTAAGTTAGATATTTTAGAACAATTCTAGCAATCTCCTCCACCGGTAAATTTATCCTGTAGAGGAGGAAAATAATGTTAGGGGAAAGAGAGAGATTTCCAGCTCAAGAAAGCCTCTTGTGGGGGCCGCTGCGAGAAAGTTTTTTTGGGGGGACTCTGACATTATTTTGGTGGGGGACTCTGACATTATTTTGGGGGGGACTCTGACATTATTTTGGGGGGGACTCTGACATTATTTTGGGGGGGACTCTGACATTATTTTGGGGGGGGACTCTGACATTATTAAATGGTTCCTCCTGCCACTATATCTTCTTAATTTTGTTTACAACCTGGGATTGTGTGGCGCCCAATGAACCGCGGGATACACGAGCGTCGGCGGCACGTCTTGGAAGGAATTATATTAAGCGTCTTGTAATTTTATTGTTGTTTAAGAGCTTGTTATGCTGTTGGGAGGGTTAGTTAATTTTGTTTTCATTGGTATTATTGTTGCGAGTCGGTGTTCGATTCCGGATGGTCCAAGGGGTTGAGGTGATCGTTCCCTCACTGTGTGTTCTTCTATCCCAGCTCCTGTCCTGTCCTCCTATTCCTTCCATATCGTGGATCAGTGGTTTCTCTATATATTATTTCCATTCCTTTCTTGTTTGATTTTATTTGTTTTGTTATAATGAGTTTTAGCTGTTTATCTCTGGTGTTTCTTCTTGACGGTCATTTTCTTACTTTTCTTAGACTTGTTTGCGTGTTAAGAGCCACTTGAGTCTTGTTTTCTCTCAAAGAGGCTGAGCTTATCTACCTTATCTCTTCACCTGAGGATCTTGTATGCTCTGATCATATCTCCTCTGTGTCTTTCCTCAAAGAATATAACGTTCTGATTCCATCAACCTATCCCCGTAGCTTAAACCTCTTACCTCTGGCACCATGTTGTAAACCTCTATATTTTTTTTCAATTAAATATTTTTTTGGGTTTCACGAGGTATGGATTCCAGGCGGGTGCTGCATATTCCAGCACAGCTTCTAACCAAAGCTGTAGCAGTTGTACAGCTGTAGCAGCTGTACAACTGTAGCAGCTGTACAGCTGTAGTTCTCCATAGATGCAGACCTTATCCTAAGTATTCTTTAATGAATTTTGTAGGAAATTCTTCTCGGTGACACTTATTTAATTAAATATATTTAATGTGCCATCTTCCAGCTGTCAGGCAAGTCCCTCTCTTTCCTCGCTAGTAAATCATTAAAGGTTTGTGTTTGAGGCGTACTGAGGGCCTGTGCGGCTTCTCTCAACATCCTTGTGGAATATTTTGTCCTCTCCTACAGCTATTGTTTTCATATAGCTACTCTAGTTTGCTCTCGAATTCTGCTATAATACCTCCTTGTGTGTGTGTGTGTGTGTGTGTGTGTGTGTGTGTGTGTGTGTGTGTGTGTGTGTGTGTGTGTGTGTGTGTGTGTGTGTGTGTGTACTCACCTAATTGTACTCACCTAGTTGTGTTTGCCGGGGTTGAGCTCTGGCTCTTTGGTCCCGCCTCTCAACCGTCAATCAACAGGTATACAGATTCCTGAGCCTACTGGGCTCTATCATATCTACATTTGAAACTGTGTATGGAGTCAGCCTCCACCACATCACTTCCTAATGCATTCCATTTGTCCACCACTCTGACACTAAAAAAGTTCTTTCTAATATCTGTGTGTGTGTGTGTGTGCATGTGTGTGTGCATGTGTGTGTGTGTGTACTCACCTAATTGTGCTTGCGGGGGTTGAGCTCTGGCTCTTTGGTCCCGCCTCTCAACCGTCAATCAACTGGTGTACAGATTCCTGAGCCTACTGGGCTCTATCATATCTACATTTGAAACTGTGTATGGAGTCAGCCTCCACCACATCACTTCCTAGTGCATTCCATTTACTAACTACTCTGACACTGAAAAAGTTCTTTCTAACGTCTCTGTGGCTCATTTGGGTACTCAGCTTCCACCTGTGTCCCCTTGTTCGCGTCCCACCAGTGTTGAATAGTTCATCCTTGTTTACCCGGTCGATTCCCCTGAGGATTTTGTAGGTTGTGATCATGTCCCCCCTTACTCTTCTGTCTTCCAGTGTCGTAAGGTGCATTTCCCGCAGCCTTTCCTCATAACTCATGCCTCTTAGTTCTGGGACTAGTCTAGTAGCATACCTTTGGACTTTTTCCAGCTTCGTCTTGTGCTTGACAAGGTACGGGCTCCATGCTGGGGCCGCATACTCCAGGATTGGTCTTACATATGTGGTGTACAAGATTCTGAATGATTCCTTACACAGGTTCCTGAACGCCGTTCTGATGTTAGCCAGCCTCGCATATGCCGCAGACGTTATTCTCTTTATGTGGACTTCAGGAGACAGGTTTGGTGTGATATCAACTCCTAGATCTTTCTCTCTGTCTGTTTCATTAAGTACTTCATCTCCTATTCTGTATCCTGTGCCTGGCCTCCTGTTTCCACTGCCTAGTTTCATTACTTTGCATTTACTCGGGTTGAACTTCAACAGCCATTTGTTGGACCATTCACTCAGTCTATCCAGGTCATCTTGTAGCCTCCTACTATCATCCTCTGTTTCAATCCTCCTCATAATTTTTGCATCGTCGGCAAACATTGAGAGGAACGAATCTATACCCTCTGGGAGATCATTTACATATACCAGAAACAGTATAGGTCCAAGGACTGACCCCTGCGGGACTCCACTTGTGACGTCTCGCCAATCTGAGACCTCACCCCTCACACAGACTCGTTGTCTCCTGTTGCTTAGGTACTCCTCTATCCACCGGAGTACCTTCCCTCTCACTCCAGCCTGCATCTCCAACTTTCGCACTAGCCTCTTGTGTGGCACTGTATCAAAGGCTTTCTGACAATCCAAAAATATGCAGTCTGCCCACCCTTCTCTTTCTTGCCTTATTTTTGTTGCCTGGTCGTAGAATTCAAGTAACCCTGTGAGGCAGGACCTGCCATCCCTGAACCCATGTTGATGCTGTGTTACAAAGTTCCTTCGCTCCAGATGCTCCACTAGTTTTTTTCGCACAATCTTCTCCATCAGCTTGCATGGTATGCAGGTTAGGGACACTGGCCTGTAGTTCAGTGCCTCCTGTCTATCCCCTTTCTTGTATATCGGGACTACGTTAGCTGCTTTCCAAATATCTGGCAGTTCCCCTGTTGCCAGTGATTTGTTATACACTATGGAGAGTGGTAGGCACAGTTCTCTTGCTCCTTCCTTTAGAACCCAAGGGGAGATTCCATCTGGGCCTATAGCCTTCGTCACGTCCAACTCTAGTAAACACTTCCTTACTTCCCCACTGGTAATCTCAAACTCTTCCAGTGGTTCCTGGTTAGTTATTCCCTCACTTACCTCTGGAATTTCTCCTTGCTCTAAGGTGAAGACCTCCTGGAATTTCTTATTCAATTCCTCACACACTTCCTTGTCATTTGTAGTGAATCCTTCCGCCCCTATCCTTAATCTCATAACCTGTTCCTTTACTGTTGTTTTTCTCCTAATGTGGCTATGCAACAATTTAGGCTGAGTCTTTGCCTTGCTTGCGATGTCATTTTCGTATTGTCTTTCTGCCTCTCTCTCATCCTGACATATTCATTCCTGGCATTCTGGTATCTTTTTCTGCTCTCCAGTGTCCTGTTATTCCTATAGTTTCTCCATGCCCTTTTACTTTGCTGCTTAGCTAGCCTACATCTCTGATTAAACCATGGGTTTCTCATCTTCATTTCTCTGTTTTCCTTTTGGACTGGGACAAACTTGTTTGCTGCGTCCTTGCACTTCTGCGTGATGTAATCCATCATATCTTGGGCCGTCTTTCCCCTGAGCTCTGTTTCCCATGCTATATCTGTTAGGAATTTTCTTATCCCCTCATAGTTTCCCTTTCGGTATGCTAACCTTTTGGTTTCGGTATCCCTCCTCGAGTTCAATAACCCTTCTTCAATCAAGTACTCAAATACCAGTACACTGTGGTCGCTCATTCCTACTGGGTCCTCAAAACCGATTTCTCTTATGTCGGAGTCGTTCAGAGTGAAGACTAGGTCGAGTCTCGCTGGTTCGTCATTGCCTCTCATCCTTGTGGGTTCTCCGACATGCTGGGTTAAAAAGTTGCTTGTCACCACCTCCAATAGTTTGGCTCTGCACGTATCCTCGCCTCCATGCGGTTCCTTGTTCTCCCAGTCAATCTTTCCGTGATTGAAGTCGCCCATGATGAGCAGGTGGGATCTATTTCTACAGGCAGCAGAGGCTGCCCTCTCAATTATAGTGTTAACTGCCTTGTTGTTGTTTTCATACTCTTGACTGGGTCTCCTGTCATTTGGTGGAGGGTTGTATATTACTGCTACTACTATTCTTGGTCCTCCCATCCTTGTGTGTGTGTGTGTGTGTGTGTGTGTGTGTGTGTGTGTGTGTGTGTGTGTGTGTGTGTGTGTACTCACCTAATTGTGCTTGCGGGGGTTGAGCTCTGGCTCTTTGGTCCCGCCTCTCAACTGTCAATCAACTGATGTACAGATTTCTGAGCCTACTGGGCTCTATCATATCTACATTTGAAACTGTGTATGGAGTCAGCCTCCACCACATCACTTCCTGGTGCATTCCATTTACTAACTACCCTGACACTGAAAAAGTTCTTTCTAATGTCTCTGTGGCTCATTTGGGTACTCAGCTTCCACTTGTGTCCCCTTGTTCGCGTCCCTCCAGTGTTGAATAGTTCATCCTTGTTTACCCGGTCGATTCCCCTGAGGATTTTGTAGGTTGTGATCATGTCCCCCCTTACTCTTCTGTCTTCCAGTGTCGTAAGGTGCATTTCCCGCAGCCTTTCCTCATAACTCATGCCTCTTAGTTCTGGGACAAGTCTAGTAGCATACCTTTGGACTTTTTCCAGCTTCGTCTTGTGCTTGAAAAGGTACGGGCTCCATGCTGGGGCCGCATACTCCAGGACTGGTCTTACATATGTGGTGTACAAGATTCTGAATGATTCCTTACACAGGTTCCTGAACACCGTTCTGATGTTAGCCAGCCTCGCATATGCCACAGACGTTATTCTCTTTATGTGGGCTTCAGGAGACAGGTTTGGTGTGATATCAACTCCTAGACTGTGTGTGTGTGTGTGTGTGTGTGTGTGTGTGTGTGTGTGTGTGTGTGTGTATGTGTGTGTGTGTGTGTGAGTATACTCACCTAGTTGTACTCACCTAGTTGTGTCTGCAGGATCGAGCATTGACTCTTGGATCCCGGCTTTCCCGCTGTGTGTGTGTGTGTGTGTGTGTGTGTGTGTGTGTGTGTGTGTGTGTGTGTGTGTGTGTGTGTGTGTGTGTGTGTGTGTGTGTGTGAGGTGCATGTATTAACCCTTGTTGACACTCGCAGCACGGTCAGCGGGGGACGTAATTATACATAATTCAGCACAAGTCGCCCATAATTCCCCTCACGCGGGAACAAGATCGCCCAGAAATATGTTGCACTTTTAACAGAGTGCCGTCGTCACCCGCATTATACACGAGGCAAGGGGAAGTGTGTGTGTGTGTGTGTGTGTGTGTGTGTGTGTGTGTGTGTGTGTGTGTGTGTGTGTGTGTGTGTGTGTGTGTGTGTGTGTACGTGTGTGTGTGTGTGTGTGTGTGTGTGTGGTGTGTGTGGTGTGTGTGTGTGTGTGTGTGTGTGTGTGTGTGTGTGTGTGTGTGTGTCTGTGTGTGTGTGTGTGTGTGTGTGTGTGTGTGTGTGTGTGTGTGTGTGTGTGTGTGTGTGTGTGTGGTGTGTGTGTGTGGTGTGTGTGTGTGGTGTGTGTGTGTGTGTGTGTGTGTGTGTAATTACCTAAGTGTAATTACCTAAGTGTAGTTACAGGATGAGAGCTACGCTCGTGGTGTCCCGTCTTCCCAGCACTCTTTGTCATATAACGCTTTGAAACTACTGAATATATAACCGTGTGACCGTGTGTGTATGTGTGTGTGTGTTTAGTGTGTGTGTGTGTGTGTGTTTAGTGTGTGTGGAGGGGGAGGAGGGGCTGAGGTCAAGAACTATGTCACAATAATAAATAAAATATATTAATCAAGAGATATAATTATCCTGTATTTTTCCCCTTGACGCTGTTCAATGGTATTGGATTTTTCCAAACATTTTAAAGTATTTCACATCATTAACGGCACTTGCCAGGTTATTCGGACCTCATAAACCACTCTGTTGTTGAGCCAGTTACTTTTACACAACTCTCTTTTACACATCTCCTTTTACACATCTTTTACATCACATCATTACAAATCTCCTTTTACACACTTTAATCAATCAATTTTTCCCCCCATTCCCCACCTGCGAGTTTTGCTTTAATAGTTGAAAAGTTTTAATAATGCAAATCTATTTATGCATCTCATTCCTCAGAGGGGAATGCCACTTAATGCCTCAGTTACATAAATGGGCATAAATGGGGATTTATGCCAGTGCATGGGGAACCAACCGGTACATACAAAACGTAGATATTTATGAGGCAATACTTTTTAAAGTAATTTGTAATTTGTACGTTAGGGGGGGGGGAGAGGACAAAAAATATACAGAAAGTAACGTACTAGTAATGAGGGACGCTAGGGGGGGGGGGACTATATCTCATATTCTTCTCACAATTAATGACATTATGTAAAAAAAGACATATCGAAAACGGTTTATATAGCGCAGACGTAAATATGTGCATTTCTGTATGTAGGTTCCATTAGCATTATAGGCACTGCAATCACCTTTTGTGGTAGTTCAATAAATCCCTGAACTATATGTTTAACACTTCTCTCACCCTGTCCATAAAGGACAGGAGAAAATTGTACACATGCTGGTTAGCATTGTAAATGTCTGGCCACGTCTGTGGTAGAAAATAATAATAATAATAAAAATGTGTTTGGTTTTTTTCAGAGAAAAGATGTGGACTACGTAGTCTCACAGCCAAGACTCCTAGTCCAAGTGAGGTCTCGCCAGATCAAGAGGAAACTGTAGGAGTAACGTTGCACCTGAATAGCAATAAACCTAATAGGTAGAATATATCCTGATAGGCAGAATATAACCTGATAGGCAGAATATAACCTGATAGGCAGAATATATCGTATTCGGGGATCGTATTCCAGGGACCTGCCCGAAACGCTACGCGTACTAGTGGCTGTACAAGAATGTAACAATTCTTGTATATATCTCAAAAAAATATCCCGATAGGCAGAATATATCCTGATAGGTAGAATATAACCTGATTGGCTGAATATAATCTGATAGGCAGAATATAACCTGATAGGCAGAATATAACCTGATAGGTAGAATATAACCTGACTGGCTGAATATAATCTGATAGGCAGAATATAACCTGATAGGCAGAATATAACCTGATAGGTAGAATATAACCTGATTGGCTGAATATAATGTGATAGGCAGAATATAACCTGATAGGCAGAATATAACCTAATAGACTATATCCTGAGGGATGTAGGGTGACCAGAGGGCGTGGGGGTGTTCACAGAGGTTAAATGTGTCTTTTTAACATCTCACCAGAATACTTTTTTGGTACATTTTCTCATGGGCATATTTAGCCACTTGTTCAAAGTTAAAATATCCATCGCATACTTTGTGAACTTTGCTCTTTCTCTCTCTCTCTCACATTTGCACTCCTAGGGGCTTGCCCTATTATCTTCCTCCTTCGTCATCTATAATATCACATCTTCGATTTCATTCGCTCCAATATTTTTGCTCGTTTTCCATGTCCTCTCGTCTCCTTTGCCTATCAATGTCCTCCTCCACTTTCTTCCTCCACTTTCTTTGTCATCCACCCATCTTCCCTTTCCCTTCTTTCCACTTTCCACCCGCCTACGCCCCGCCCTCCGCCTTATCATGCCAAGTAGATGAGTGGAGAGACTATTTTGAATTATTCTTTTAATGGTACAATTTGCATTTTTATGGCAAAGTTTCGAATTTATCATGGTAATTTTCCTTTCAAAAGTTCATAAACAAGCCTGCTGTCACTCACTAATGGGAAACATTGGATTGGCTCCGGTCCAACATGACGGGCCTTAAGGGCCCGTCTTAATCTTGAGGTTATCTTGAGATGATTTTGGGGCTTTAGTGTCCCCGCGGCCCGGTCCTCGACCAGGCCTCCACCCCCAGGAAGCAGCCCGTGACAGCTGACTAACACCCAGGTACCTTTTTTACTGCTAGGTAACAGGGGCATAGGGTGAAAGAAATTCTGCCCATTGTTTCTCGCCGGCGGCCGGGATCGAACCCGGGGACCACAGGATCACAAGTCCAATGTGCTGTCCGCTCGGCCGACCGGCTCCCCTAGTAAGTCTGCTGCCGGGGGGTAAGTCCTAGTAAGTCGGGGGGTAAGTCTGCTGCCCTTGTCCTTATACGGGGGTCCATTGAGCAGCACCGGTCTGCTGTAATGGTTACTTGAGTGCTTATGATGAAGTCTCTTGAATAGCAAATCCACAAGGGTCGTGATGTGGATTCGAACCTGCGTCCGAGAGCTCATTCAATGTCTCTTGAATAGCTCCCGGCTATCAATATCTGCCGTCGATAGGTCTACCTCGGAACTCATTGGGCGATAATGACCAAACTACACACCAGAAAATGGGGGTAAATGACATTTCGGTCCGTCCTGGACCATTAAGACGACGTGTGAGAGTCTGTACTGGACCATTATCACGCACTCGACTTGAGAATGGTCCAGGACGGACCGAAACGTCGTCGTCCCTTCACTTTCTAGTGTGTGGTTTGGTCAACATTCAAGGTCTGCTTGAAGCATGTGCCTGTGAAGAGGGTCAGAAAGAAGACCACTCTAGAAAGAGAACGCAGACCACTGTACAGGAGAAGGAAAGAAAATCACGGAAATACTTAAGCAGACACGACTATCACAAGAAAAGAAAATATACCTAAACAGGGAGATGGAAGAAATAGGACAGACGCTGAAGCGATCATACGAGTCTGTGGAAATGGAATTGGAACAGAAAGCTATACAAGAGATAAAGAAAAATCCTAAATATTTGTACACATACGCATAAAAAAAACTTTAAAAAAGGTTTTGGTCCATTACTTACAACTGAAGGTTCGTACACAGAAGACAACAAAGAAATTAGTGAAATTCTAAAAGGCCAGTATGAGGCTATGTTTAGCACCCCAATAAACAACATGAAAGTTGAGGATCCAGACAGCTTCTTTTTCTTTATGAATGACATCCAAGCTCCAGATAATATAACCGATATATTAATATGAACTCGGAAGACATTGAAAGATAAACGGACAACAAGCACTCAGCCCCTGGTCCTGAGTCATGGAATTCAATATTCATAAAGAAGTGTAAAGTACCAGTAGCGCGAGCGCTCAGTGTAATATGGAGAGAGAGCCTGGATACAGGGGAGATACCAGCAGCACTTAAATCAGCAGATATAGGTCCTCTGCACAAGGGAGGTAGTAAAGCTTATAGACCAATTGCACTTTCACAGATAATAAAAGTTTTTGAGAGAGTGATTAGGAATTCAATTTCCAGTTTTATGGAAAATAATGAACTTCACAACCCAGGACAACATGGATTTAGAGCGGGAAGATCCTGTCTGTCATAGTTACTAAACCACTATGACAGAATCACAGAAGCCTTAGAGGAAAAGCAAAATGCAGATGTTGTATTTACAGGTTTTGCAAAGACATTCGACAAATGTGACCATGGAGTCATAGCTCATAAAATGAGATCAATAGGAATAATGGGTAAAGTGGGGCGTTGGAGTTTCAACTTTCTGTCAAACAGAATGCAGAGAGTGACGGTCAATCAAGTAAGATCAAGCCCAAGTGCAGTGAAAAGCTCTGTACCCCAGGGCACAGTCCTTGCACCACTGCTATTTCTCATTCATATCTCTGATATAAAAAAAAATACTAGTCACAGCTTCGTGTCATCCTTTGTAGATTATACAAAAATCAGCAAGAAAATTGCCACTGTAGAAGACGCCGAAAAACTACAGGCCGATATAAATATTCGACTTGTCAACTGAAAATAACATAATGTAAAGTTTAACGGTGATAAGTTCCAGGTACTGAGGTATGGTTTAAACGAGAAATTTAAACGAAACATAGGGAACAGGACACAATCAGACCTACTCTTAGAAGGAAACCAACATGTAAAAGATCTGGGAATTATGATGTCTGACGACCTGATATTTAGTGAACATAACCGAACAAATATAGCGGCGGCCAGGAAAATGATAGGATGGATTATGAGAACGTTCAAATTCATGGACCACATAGCAATATTGAAATCACTGGTGCTGTCCCGTCTTGAGTATTGTTCGGTACTCACTTCCCCCTTCAGAGCAGGAGAAATCCGAATTAGATGGAATACAGAGAATATATACGGCACGCATAGAAACGTTAAAACATCGGAATTACTGGGACCGTCTCAAAGCTCTCAAAAAGTACTCTCTGGAAAGGAGACGAGAAAGATATTAAATAATATATACATGGAAGATACTGGAGAGGCCATGTCCCAAATTTGCACAGTAGAATAACAACAAACTGGAACGAAAGATACGTAAGGAAATACAGAATAGAACCAGTGAGAAGTAGAGGTGCCATAGACACAATTAGAGAACACTGTCTGAACATCAGAGATCCACGGCTGTTCAACACCCTCCCAGCAAGCTATATAAATATTGCCGGAACGAAGGTGGAGGCATTCAAGTGCCACTTGGACAAGTTCTTGCAAGAAGTGGCAGACAAACCAAGCTGTAGTGGATATGTGGGCCTGCGGGCCGCTCCAAGCAACAACCTATTGGACCAAGTTATCACAAGTCGAGCCTGGCCTCAGGCCGGACTTGGGGAGTAGCAGAACTCCCTCACAGCAAACCAAACACACACACACTCATCCATCTATCAACAGCCAGTTCATCTTCCCTATACAGCATGACCAAGGTAAAGATAACTACCAGTTGATGATTCACTCACCATCACAGCTGACTGATAGTGATGCAAGACCCGAATAACCTGTTCTAACAAGGGTAACTGCCACTCCTCACACCAAACTGGCAAAGACTTTCTGAAGCAGTGTTCTCGAGTCACTTGTCCTCCCTCTGCGAGAATGGTAAACTGAATGTAGCGAAATGATTCAGGCACACTGCAAGTATACATTAACTTTAAAGAGTTAATTTTTCATCTTCCATTTTCAAGAACATACGAAATATAGAAAAAGATTAGTGCTAGAACTACTGATTTAACTTTTTCGGTTATATTCATTAACATATTTCTGCAATATATACATATACATATATATATATATATATATATATATATATATATATATATATATATATATATATATATATATATATATATATATATATATGTCGTACCTAGTAGCCAGAACGCACTTCTCAGCTTACTATGCAAGGCCCGATTTGCCTAATAAGCCAAGTTTTCATGAATTAATGTTTTTTTCGACTACCTAACCTAACCTAACTTTTTTGGCTACCTAACCTAACCTAACCTATAAAGATAGGTTAGGTTAGGTTAGGTAGGGTTGGTTAGGTTCGGTCATATATCTACGTTAATTTTAACTCCAATAAAAAAAAATTGACCTCATACATAATGAAATGGGTAGCTTTATCATTTCATAAGGAAAAAATTAGAGAAAATATATTAATTCAGGAAAACTTGGCTTATTAGGCAAATCGGGCCTTGCATAGTAGGCCGAGAAGTGCATTCTGGCTACTAGGTACGATATATATATATATATATATATATATATATATATATATATATATATATATATATATATATATATATATATATATATATATATATATATATATATAAGAAGCATTCTCTCTAGTAGACGTGTTATTAAATATAACTAAAACAGATGAATAGTTCCAACATTAATCGTATTTCGTATCTTCACTTGGACTGGAAGATGAAAAATTAACTCTCCAAAGTTCATTCTACAATTTTAATGAGTTTGATTCATGCCGCTGAAGGACAGAGTCCACCGAAGCATTCTTCAACTTCTTCGGAAGAAGAGACAAAGTGAATATAAATTGACTGCGTATCGGGTGGATAGCGGCGTGTCGGGTGGATAGTGGCGTCTCGGGTGGATAGAGGCGAAGCGGCTGAACAGAAGCGAGGCAGGAGAGGGCTCTGTTGACACTAGTCAACAGAGGCTCTGTTGACACTAGTCAACAGAGGCTCTGTTGACACGTCTCAACAGAGGCTCTGTTGACACGTCTCAACAGAGCCCCAGAGGAAACAAATATAGCCATCTCCTCTCGCTATATCTGAACTGTGTTGCTATATAGACTCCTATAAGAGGCACCCAATTGACCACACACTGAAGGCCACACCTGTTTCCTATATGTGGGCCAGCTCGTCCTCCCCAGCACTCCCAACATGAACTAAACTACCCAAACCTAACCTAATCGTGGACCCACAAATAGAAAACAGGGACCTCACGTCACTTTTGCGAGTCGCTATGATATCCAGTACACCACTTTTTGCCCTTCGGGAGATCGATACGTCAAAATTATGATGTACTATTTGGCAGGACGAGTTGATGTGGCATTACTGATGTCTCATGGGTAATCTGTATAATAACTGGTAAACTGGGTACACACATGTATATTTTCCTCTATTTTTGTCTTTTCTGGGCATTGTTTTATTCACTGGGGGGCATACTAATTTGTTCCCCCTATGTATGATAATGAATGATTGCCGCGAGTATATCTGTTTTTTTGTCTGTCTTCCTGTCTATGTATCCGTCAGTTTTATAGGATTGTGGAGCCTCATCTACTACCACTCTGGAGCCCCGTAGACCACACTGGAGCCACCTCCACCACACTGGAGCCACCTCCACCACACTGGAGCCACCTCCACCACACTGGAGCCCCTCCACCACACTGGAGCCCCCTTAACCACACTGGAGCCAACTCCACCACACTGGAGCCCTCTCCACCACACTGGAGCCCCCTCCACCACACTGGAGCCCCCTCCACCACACTGGAGCCCCCTCCACCACACTGGAGCCACCTCCACCACACTGCTCTCGGACCATTTGCCACGCCTAAAGGGGAGATTTGTCCTGTCATTCATGGTATCACCGCTTGCTGCCCTCTGTCTGACCTCACCAGCGGGATGTGTAGCGTCACATGTGTGCTCTCCCACACACCAGCACCACACACCTGCCACACCCAGTACACACCTGCCTCACACCAGCATACACCTTCACTTATGGTAGAGGAATGTCTATATGGAAGGACTCAATTTACATGAGATTAAGAGTAGGATACAAATATTTCTGGCAATACGGTGTTGATGTCAGTGGCAAAGATTAGGAGTGTAAATTATGTAGTATGCCGCACACATTATGTATTAGTGTCAACTTATTGGTAACTATAGAAATCAGGAAATAAGTAGTGTACCATATCAAATTGTTTGGATGTGTGATAATGGTATGATAGACGGAATACTTAGGAGCTACAAGCACTTTGTCCCAAGAGTGTAACACTTATATGCTGTGGTGAGTACACACACACACACACACACACACACACACACACACACACACACACACACACACACACACACACACACACACACACACAGGTATGAGCTACGAGGAGAGACTACGGGAATTAAACCTCACTTCGCTGGAAGACAGAAGAGTTAGGGGGGACATGATCACCACATTCAAGATTCTGAAGGGGATTGATAGGGTAGATAAAGACAGTCTATTTAACACAAGGGGAACACGCACAAGGGGACACAGGTGGAAACTGAGTGCCCAAATGAGCCACAGAGATATTAGAAAGAACTTTTTTAGTGTCAGAGTGGTTGACAAATGGAATGCATTAGGAAGTGATGTGGTGGAGGCTGACTCCATACACAGTTTCAAGTGTAGATATGACAGAGCCCGATAGGCTCATGAATCTGTACACCTGTTGATTGACGGTTGAGAGGCGGGACCAAAGAGCCAGAGCTCAACCCCCGCAAACACAACTAGGTGAGTACAACTAGGTGAGTACACACACACCAGGCGAATACAGGCATCAGGTCAAAGGAAACAATGCCTAAACGCTTCCATCCTCCGGAGGGACTGAACCTATAATCGTTGCTTGTGAGCCAATGACTAACCCCACTGCGACACTTTTCCCATCTCTGTCTACCTCGACATTCTTCAAAATTATCATAGATAAGAAAATAGATATATTCCCCGTTGTGGGGTCGGACAGAGGGTGGATCCGCACTTCAACAAAACAGTAAAACCAATTTGGAAATGATTTGCGTCTCTTACAAGGCGCGGCTGCGGACATATTACATGTGTTTTATGGGGACGTATGAAGCCATTAGCTGACACCGCTTGGGCACACCACCTTGGCCACACCATATATATATATATATATATATATATATATATATATATATATATATATATATATATATATATATATATATATATATATATATATATATATATATTTATATATATACATATATATATATAGTGTATATAATGTATATTGTTTAAATTTTCGTTATTCCGAGAGAGAAAAAATATGTGCTAGTCGGCCATTAATAATTAATGAGGAACACCAAATTCCCTTGCTCTTTTTATTAAAAAAAAAATGTTATGCGTCCGAAATGTGGTTGGGTCTGGGGGCGGCCCCTGGCGAATATATATATATATATATATATATATATATATATATATATATATATATATATATATATATATATATATATATATATATATATATATAAACTATTTCTATGTATCTATACGTAATAAACATTTAAGCAGAAATTAACCCTCAAAAAAAAATCCATAACATCAAAACATTAACACCACCTTCCTCAAATAAAAAAAAAAAATCCCTAGGAACCCTCCCAAAAACAGGAAAAACAAAACACACAAAAAAGCCAGACATCGAACTCTTCAACAACATAAATTTTCCTTGGAGCAGCAGCTGAGTCCATCTCTCCTCCACACACACACTAGGAACACTCTCAAGGTCCTCCCGGTCAACTTGGGCATCTTCTTGGTGGCCGCGGTACTAAAAGCCGATGGTATACACACACACACGCTTCCAGAGATGAATTTTTCACCGGGAATCCTTAAAGTCGCCTTAGTTTTGTATTCTTTGGCCCGCCATATTGTGGACGAAATTGCGCTTTCGCTAGATATATTGTGTCTATAAAAAGAGCCACAATGGCGCTGAAGTATATAGCCGATGACACAACGCGGTGCGGACCGATGGTGGTGAGAGAGAGGGAGAGAGAGGGGATTTGTGAGAGGGGGGGAAAGGGGGAGTGTTAGAAAAGGAGAGAGTTATGAGAGGAGGAGGAGTGGGGCAGGGAACACTCCTCCTCTCATCACCCTCTACCATCTGTTGCACTCACAACATTGCATAACAAATATATATATAACAACCTTCTTCAACTTGCAATACACACAACTGAGGGGGCGGACGAGGGAGAAAGATTGCAGAGCTCCACCAGGAGCTAATGAGCCACAAGAAAGCCCTGGAAAGGTTAAAAAAAATCAAAATAGGAGTCTTCACCGAGGAAACACCATATATCAAAGACACCTTCGGAAATTTGTGGAGTCAAAGCACCATTATTCAGGAAGTACTGGGACAATATCTTCAGAATAAACCCCAAGGAATAATGTCAACTTTTGTTTCAGTGCAGAAAGATCAGTTGCACGTGTTGAGAGAGACAGGAGGGACTTATCACGGGAAAGTGCCAAGCCATTACGACTATATAGCATTTGGAAGGGGTCAGGATAAGGATTTGGGATGGGACGAGGGGGATGAATGGTGCCCAACCACTTGGACGGTCGAGATTTGAACGCCGACCTGCGTGAAGCGAGACCGTTGCTCTACCGTCCAGCCCAAGTGGTTGGGCGAGAAAGACAGGAGCTGCAACACTATTCCCAACACAAGCGCTACACCATAACAACATTTGCAATAAGTGCCACCTTACTACCCTCATAACCTTCTAAGATGTCTCAAGAAACATAATTAGAGGTTATAAGACCAAGGCACACAGCGCTTTAGCAAAATACACAAACTACCTTTAACGAACCTTCCAGGTTATTTCTTCAGGGATATTCCTGCGCGGGCCCTAAGCCTCTGGCTGGCCCACTGGGCGGGCCCTAAGCCTCTGGCTGGTCCACTGCGCGGGCCCTAAGCCTCTGGCTGGCCCACTGGGCGGGCCCTAAGCCTCTGGCTGGCCCACTGCGCGGGCCCTAAGCCTCTGGCTGGCCCACTGCGCGGGCCCTAAGCCTCTGACTGGCCCACTGGGCGGGCCCTAAGCCTCTGGCTGGCCCACTGGGCGGGCCCTAAGCCTCTGGCTGGCCCACTGGGCGGGCCCTAAGCCTCTGGCTGGCCCACTGGGCGGGCCCTAAGCCTCTGGCTGGCCCACTGGGCGGGCCCTAAGCCTCTGGCTGGCCCACTGCGCGGGCCCTAAGCCTCTGGCTGGCTCACTGGGCGGGCCCTAAGCCTCTGGCTGGCCCACTGGGCGGGCCCTAAGCCTCTGGTTGGTCCACTAAGTGTTATTAGTTTCTAGTTTCTGTCTTACTAAGCCGGTGATAAGGATTTATGTCTATGATTACTTAGATAAGAATATGCCCAATGTGTTTAATAACTTCTACTAGAACCTTCCAATAACAGCAATCCTTTAATGAAAGTGAATATTAAATGTAGATCTTGCATTCGTCTATCCCCCCCTTTCCCTTACTTCAAAAAGGTAAGTAAGATCTCTCTCAGATCAATTCCAAGACCAGCTAAACTCCCAACACAAACATGACATTACAGACCCATTTCCGTACTTGCGACACCTGGCCAAATATTTGAAAATATCATGTACAGATTGGTGAATTACATGGCAATCAAACAAAAGTATAATATAAAATAATATGGATTTAGAAACCACAGGAGTCGATACCGCTATTCTGTGAGCATATAGCTCATGCTATGACAAAAATGAGCATTGAAATGTAGTGCTCAGGGGCCAGATTCACGAAAGCACTTACGCAAGCACTTACGAACGTATACATCTTTTCTCAATCTTTGGCACCTTTGTTTCCAATTATTAAACAGTTAATGAGCTCCGAAGCACCAGGAGGCTGTTTATAACAATAACAACTGTTGAATTGGAAGTTTTCATGCTTGTAAACTGTTTTATAAATGTAACCAAAGCCGTCAAAGATTGAGGAAAGATGTACACGTTCGTAAGTGCTTGCGTAAGTGCTTTCGTGAATCTGGCTCCAGAGATGTATTGAAAGCTTTCGACAAAGTCTGGCCCACCGGCCTAACATAAAAGATGCAGGCGACGAGTCACAATAACGTGGCTGAAGTATGTTGACCAGACCACACACTAGAAGGTGAAGGGACGACGACGTTTCGGTCCGTCCTGGACCATTCTCAAGTCGACCGAAACGTCGTCGTTAACATAAAAGATATTTCAACTAGGGCTTTCGTACAGATTAACCGCCATGCTATACAGCTTCACGAAACATGAGGACAGCTAAGCTGTCCACACACTAGAAGGTGAAGGGACGACGACGTTTCGGTCCGTCCTGGACCATTCTCAAGTCGACCGAAACGTCGTCGTTAACATAAAAGATATTTCAACTAGGGCTTTCGTACAGATTAACCGCCATGCTATACAGCTTCACGAAACATGAGGACAGCTAAGCTCAGCACTTAGCTTAGCTGTGGCTTCCTATCACTTGGGTCATAAGAAGCTACTAGTTTCAAAATTAATCTTCCAATCACCCACACAGGTGATGTGGGAGTTCTCAATGAATTCTCTCTCAATTCTCAATGGAATTGACAGGGTGGACAAAGACAAACTCTTCAGCACGGGTGGGACAGAACAAGGGGACACAGGTGGAAACTTAATACCCAGATGAGCCACAGAGACGTTAGAAAGATTTTTTTTCAGTGTCAGAGTAGTTAACAAATGGAATGCACTAGGAAGTGATGTGGTGGAGGCTGACTCCATACACAGTTTCAAATGTAGACATGATAGAGTCCAGTAGGCTCAGGAACCTGTACACCAGTTGATTGACGGTTGAGAGACGGGACCAAAGAGCCAAAGCTCAACCCCCGCAAGCACAATTAGGTGAGGACACAATGTGCATATAATTGGCAGTTAAGCTTAAGCTGAGAGAGAGAGAGATGCTTAAATACATCTTTTGGTCTTCTGCTTAAGATCCAATTATTACTATTATTTAATGGGCGGGGAGGGGAGTTTCTGGCACTTCACTCCTAGTTCACCCATTAACCCATCTCCACCCCTCTTGGACCCTCGACCAAGCCTTCCCCCTTACCTACATTACCTGTTCCTACCCATTACCCACCCCCTGCCGGGTAATGGGTAGGAACTGCCCTCCCCCCCTCTCCCCACCCCTCCTCAGGCTTGCTGAAGGTGGGGAGAGAGGGGAGGGGGCAGAGGCGGTACTGGTGGTGAGGGGGATGGGGTGAGGGGGTAAGGAAGAGGGGGTGGTGGTCTGAGGGGAAAGCCGGATGTGTCCAACTCACCAATTTGTTGAGTAAGTACCCACGTGAGGGTTCATGAGGGGAGGGGGGGGGGGGGTGGGGGGGGATTTGATGAAGGGAAGATGGGTAAAGGGAGGGAGACGGTGTGTGGGGAAGGGGGGGGGGTAAGTGGACGGTAATAAAGTAGTGGACGAGAACAGGAGTAAAGGGGGAGGAGGGTAAAGGAATTAATGTGAGTTCGAAGCAGAGAAAAACGGTTTTGTTTATTTCACAAAAATAAAAAAAACCCACTATGAACATTTTTTTTTGTACTGACCTATTTGTGGTGATTGTAAAGGGGTTTTTGGCTCCCGTGCCCGGCCGCTTAACCATTAATCTAGTGACGTAATGCTCCCGAAATCACGGTTTTGTGATATCCAAATTTGAATACCCGCATGGAGAGTATACCTTCACTATCTCCATCTTCTACCCGATATCTCCCCTCTTTAGTCTACACTGATAATCCTGATATCTCTGATATCTCTGGATTATTTTCATTTGACATTTTCAAGAGTAACAAGTCCACAGGAGCCTTTGTGAGGGTTCGAACCTGAGCAATGTGGGTTCCCAGACGCTCTCTAGTCCACTGTACCACCACGATGGTACAAAGTGATCTTTTATCCTCCTCCCAATTGTTGTGGTGAGCTTGTCTTTGTTAAATCTCGCTTTCATCCTAAGCATCCTATATGTCGGGATCATGTCCTCTCCGAGCCCTTTCCCAGGTTAGCTTTCAATCTTCATTGCTCTATTTCTTGAGATGAGGGACTATAACTACTCTGTAGACAAAATATACAGAGTTTCCCAAACTCTGCCGGCGCTTCATACTCCAAAATTGGTTTAATGTATGTGAAACTGAGCGAGGCTAGAAAATAGGGAAGGAGACGGAATAGGGGCATAAAATAGCCAGAAGAAATTTGACAGAGTGGAAAAAATGGGTAATGTTCACACTGAACACCAACTGAACAAAACGACATTAGGTGAACTCTAGAAACACAGACAAGTACGTAATATAATATTTCCTTATTTATTACACACACACACACACACACACACACACACACACACACACACACACACACACACACACACACACACACACACACATACACACACACACACACACACACACACACACACCCACACACCCACACACCCACACACACACCCACACACACACACACACACACACACACACACACACACACACACACACACACACACACACACCCACACACACACACACACACACACACACACACACACACACACACACATACACACACAGAGATACCAGAGAACCAGGAATGAGTACGTCAGGGTGAGAAGAGAAGCAGAGAAAATTTTTGAAAATGATATAGCAAACAAAGCCAAGACCGAACCAAAGCTACTCCACAGTCACATCAGAAGGAAAACAACAGTGAAAGAACAGGTATTGAAACTTAGAACAGGCGAGGACAGGTATACAGAGAATGACAGAGAGGTGTGTGAGGAACTCAACAAGAGGTTCCAGGAGGTCTTCACAATAGAACAGGGTGAGGTCACTGTGCTAGGAGAAAGGGAAGTAAACCAGGCGGCCTTGGAGGAGTTCGAAATTACGAGAGAGGAGGTCAAGAGACACCTGCTGGATCTGGATGTTAGAAAGGCGGTTGGTCCAGATGGGATCTCACCATGGGTACTGAAAGAATGTGCAGAGGCACTTTGCTTGCCACTCTCCATAGTGTATAGTAAATCACTAGAGACGGGAGACCTACCAGAAATATGGAAGACGGCGAATGTGGTCCCAATATACAAAAAGGGCGACAGACAAGAGGCACTGAACTACAGGCCAGTGTCCTTGACTTGTATACCATGCAAGGTGATGGAGAAGATCGTGAGAAAAAACCTGGTAACACATCTGGAGAGAAGGGACTTCGTGACAAATCGCCAACATGGATTCAGGGAGGGTAAATCTTGCCTTACAGGCTTGATAGAATTCTACGATCAGGTGACACAGATTAAGCAAGAAAGAGAGGGCTGGGCGGACTGCATTTTCTTGGATTGTCGGAAAGCCTTTGACACAGTACCGCATAAGAGGCTGGTACATAAGCTGGAGAGACAGGCAGGTGTAGCTGGTAAGGTGCTCCAGTGGATAAGGGAGTATCTAAGCAATAGGAAGCAGAGAGTTACGGTGAGGGGTGAGACCTCCGATTGGCGTGAAGTCACCAGTGGAGTCCCACAGGGCTCTGTACTCGGTCCTATCTTGTTTCTGATATATGTAAATGATCTCCCGGAGGGTATCGATTCATTTCTCTCAATGTTTGCGGACGATGCTAAAATTATGAGAAGGATTAAAACAGAAGAGGACTGTTTGAGGCTTCAAGAAGACCTAGACAAGCTGAAGGAATGGTCGAACAAATGGTTGTTAGAGTTTAACCCAACCAAATGTAATGTAATGAAGATAGGTGTAGGGAGCAGGAGGCCAGATACAAGGTATCATCTGGGAGAGGAAATTCTTCAGGAGTCAGAGAAGGAAAAAGACTTGG
>NC_091230.1:24579804-24587304 GCF_040958095.1 Procambarus clarkii
AGAAGGAAAACAACAGTGAAAGAACAGGTATTGAAACTTAGAACAGGCGAGGACAGGTATACAGAGAATGACAGAGAGGTGTGTGAGGAACTCAACAAGAGGTTCCAGGAGGTCTTCACAATAGAACAGGGTGAGGTCACTGTGCTAGGAGAAAGGGAGGTAAACCAGGCGGCCTTGGAGGAGTTCGAAATTACGAGAGAGGAGGTAAAGAGACACCTGCTGGATCTGGATGTTAGAAAGGCGGTTGGTCCAGATGGGATCTCACCATGGGTACTGAAAGAGTGTGCAGAGGCACTTTGCTTGCCACTCTCCATAGTGTATAGTAAATCACTAGAGACGGGAGACCTACCAGAAATATGGAAGACGGCGAATGTGGTCCCAATATACAAAAAGGGCGACAGACAAGAGGCACTGAACTACAGGCCAGTGTCCTTGACTTGTATACCATGCAAGGTGATGGAGAAGATCGTGAGAAAAAACCTGGTAACACATCTGGAGAGAAGGGACTTCGTGACAAATCGCCAACATGGATTCAGGGAGGGTAAATCTTGCCTTACAGGCTTGATAGAATTCTACGATCAGGTGACACAGATTAAGCAAGAAAGAGAGGGCTGGGCGGACTGCATTTTCTTGGATTGTCGGAAAGCCTTTGACACAGTACCGCATAAGAGGCTGGTACATAAGCTGGAGAGACAGGCAGGTGTAGCTGGTAAGGTGCTCCAGTGGATAAGGGAGTATCTAAGCAATAGGAAGCAGAGAGTTACGGTGAGGGGTGAGACCTCCGATTGGCGTGAAGTCACCAGTGGAGTCCCACAGGGCTCTGTACTCGGTCCTATCTTGTTTCTGATATATGTAAATGATCTCCCGGAGGGTATCGATTCATTTCTCTCAATGTTTGCGGACGATGCTAAAATTATGAGAAGGATTAAAACAGAAGAGGACTGTTTGAGGCTTCAAGAAGACCTAGACAAGCTGAAGGAATGGTCGAACAAATGGTTGTTAGAGTTTAACCCAACCAAATGTAATGTAATGAAGATAGGTGTAGGGAGCAGGAGGCCAGATACAAGGTATCATCTGGGAGAGGAAATTCTTCAGGAGTCAGAGAAGGAAAAAGACTTGGGGGTTGATATCACGCCAGACCTGTCTCCTGCAGCACATATCAAGCGGATAACATCAGCGGCATATGCCAGGCTGGCCAACATACGAACGGCATTCAGAAACTTGTGTAAAGAATCATTCAGAACTTTGTATACCACATATGTCAGGCCAATCCTGGAGTATGCAGCCCCAGCATGGAGTCCATATCTAGTCAAGGATAAGACTAAACTGGAAAAGGTTCAAAGGTTTGCCACCAGACTAGTACCCGAGCTGAGAGGTATGAGCTACGAGGAGAGACTTCGGGAATTAAACCTCACTTCGCTGGAAGACAGAAGAGTTAGGGGGGACATGATCACCACATTCAAGATTCTGAAGGGGATTGATAGGGTAGATAAAGACAGTCTATTTAACACAAGGGGAACACGCACAAGGGGACACAGGTGGAAACTGAGTGCCCAAATCAGCCACAGAGATATTAGAAAGAACTTTTTTAGTGTCAGAGTGGTTGACAAATGGAATGCATTAGGGGGTGATGTGGTGGAGGCTCACTCCATACACAGTTTCAAGTGTAGATATGACAGAGCCCGATAGGCTCAGGAATCTGTACACCTGTTGATTGACGGTTGAGAGGCGGGACCAAAGAGCCAGAGCTCAACCCCCGCAAACACAACTAGGTGAGTACACACACACACACACCCACACACACACACACACACACACACACACACACACACACACACCCACACACACACACACACACACACACACACACACACACACACACACACAGATATTAGAAAG
The DNA here is from genome assembly GCF_040958095.1 of Procambarus clarkii. Taxonomy (NCBI): domain Eukaryota; kingdom Metazoa; phylum Arthropoda; class Malacostraca; order Decapoda; family Cambaridae; genus Procambarus; species Procambarus clarkii. Next base: position 24,581,704 of record NC_091230.1, read on the forward strand.
AACTTTTTTAGTGTCAGAGTGGTTGACAAATGGAATGCATTAGGGGGTGATGTGGTGGAGGCTGACTCCATACACAGTTTCAAATGTAGATATGACAGAGCCCGATAGGGTCAGTAATCTGTACACCTGTTGATTGACGGTTGAGAGGCGGGACCAAAGAGCCAGAGCTCAACCCCCGCAAACACAACTAGGTGAGTACAACTAGGTGAGTACACACACACACACACCCACACACACATACACACACACGCGAAGGGGGCCTCGTAGCCTGGTGGATAGCGCGCAGGACTCGTAATTCTGTGGCGCGGGTTCGATTCCCGCACGAGGCAGAAACAAATGGGCAAAGTTTCTTTCACCCTAAGTGCCCCTGTTACCTAGCAGTAAATAGGTACCTGGGAGTTAGTCAGCTGTCACGGGCTGCTTCCTGGGGTGTGTGTGTGTGTGTGTGTGGTGTGGGAAAAAAAAAAAAAAAAAAAAAAAAAAAAAAAAAAAAAAAGTAGTTAGTAAACAGTTGATTGACAGGTTGAGAGGCGGGCCGAAAGAGCAAAGCTCAACCCCCGCAAAAACACAACTAGTAAACACACACACCCACACACCCACACACACACACACACCCACACCCACACACACCCACACACCCACACACACCCACACCCACACACACACACACACACACACACACACACACACACACCCACACACACACACACACACCCACACACACACACACCCACACACCCACACACACCCACACCCACACACACACACACACACACACACACACACACACACACACACACACACATCCCGGGCTGTGAGGAGTTCAGAGACTACATAGCAGGCACCAAAACAATGGGAGGACCAAGAATAGTAGTAGCAGTAATATACAACCCTCCACCAAATGACAGGAGACCCAGTCAAGAGTATGAAAACAACAACAAGGCAGTTAACACTATAATTGAGAGGGCAGCCTCTGCTGCCTGTAGAAATAGATCCCACCTGCTCATCATGGGCGACTTCAATCACGGAAAGATTGACTGGGAGAACAAGGAACCGCATGGAGGCGAGGATACGTGGAGAGCCAAACTATTGGAGGTGGTGACAAGCAACTTTTTAACGCAGCATGTCGGAGAACCCACAAGGATGAGAGGCAATGACGAACCAGCGAGACTCGACCTAGTCTTCACTCTGAACGACTCCGACATAAGAGAAATCGGTTTTGAGGACCCAGTAGGAATGAGCGACCACAGTGTACTGGTGTTTGAGTACTTGATTGAAGAAGGGTTATTGAACTCGAGGAGGGATACCGAAACCAAAAGGTTAGCATACCGAAAGGGAAACGATGAGGGGATAAGAAAATTCCTAACAGATATAGCATGGGAAACAGAGCTCAGGGGAAAAACGGCCCAAGATATGATGGATTACATCACGCAGAAGTGCAAGGACGCAGCAAACAAGTTTGTCCCAGTCCAAAAGGAAAACAGAGAAATGAAGATGAGAAACCCATGGTTTAATCAAAGATGTAGGCTAGCTAAGCAGCAAAGTAAAAGGGCATGGAGAAACTATAGGAATAACAGGACACTGGAGAGCAGAGAAAGATACCAGAATGCCAGGAATGAATATGTCAGGATGAGAAGAGAGGCAGAAAGACAATACGAAAATGACATCGCAAGCAAGGCAAAGACTCAGCCTAAATTGTTGCATAGCCACATTAGGAGAAAAACAACAGTAAAGGAACAGGTTATGAGATTAAGGATAGGGGCGGAAGGATTCACTACAAATGACAAGGAAGTGTGTGAGGAATTGAATAAGAAATTCCAGGAGGTCTTCACCTTAGAACAAGGAGAAATTCCAGAGGTAAGTGAGGGAATAGCTAACCAGGAACCACTGGAAGAGTTTGAGATTACCAGTGGGGAAGTAAGGAAGTGTTTACTAGAGTTGGACGTGACGAAGGCTATAGGCCCAGATGGAATCTCCCCTTGGGTTCTAAAGGAAGGAGCAAGAGAACTGAGCCTACCACTCTCCATAGTGTATAACAAATCACTGGCAACAGGGAAACTGCCAGATATTTGGAAAGCAGCTAACGTAGTCCCGATATACAAGAAAGGGGATAGACAGGAGGCACTGAACTACAGGCCAGTGTCCCTAACCTGCATACCATGCAAGCTGATGGAGAAGATTGTGCGAAAAAAACTAGTGGAGCATCTGGAGCGAAGGAACTTTGTAACACAGCATCAACATGGGTTCAGGGATGGCAGGTCCTGCCTCACAGGGTTACTTGAATTCTACGACCAGGCAACAAAAATAAGGCAAGAAAGAGAAGGGTGGGCAGACTGCATATTTTTGGATTGTCAGAAAGCCTTTGATACAGTGCCACACAAGAGGCTAGTGCGAAAGTTGGAGATGCAGGCTGGAGTGAGAGGGAAGGTACTCCGGTGGATAGAGGAATACCTAAGCAACAGGAGACAACGAGTCTGTGTGAGGGGTGAGGTCTCAGATTGGCGAGACGTCACAAGTGGAGTCCCGCAGGGGTCAGTCCTTGGACCTATACTGTTTCTGGTATATGTAAATGATCTCCCAGAGGGTATAGATTCGTTCCTCTCAATGTTTGCCGACGATGCAAAAATTATGAGGAGGATTGAAACAGAGGATGATAGTAGGAGGCTACAAGATGACCTGGATAGACTGAGTGAATGGTCCAACAAATGGCTGTTGAAGTTCAACCCGAGTAAATGCAAAGTAATGAAACTAGGCAGTGGAAACAGGAGGCCAGGCACAGGATACAGAATAGGAGATGAAGTACTTAATGAAACAGACAGAGAGAAAGATCTAGGAGTTGATATCACACCAAACCTGTCTCCTGAAGCCCACATAAAGAGAATAACGTCTGCGGCATATGCGAGGCTGGCTAACATCAGAACGGCGTTCAGGAACCTGTGTAAGGAATCATTCAGAGTCTTGTACACCACACATGTAAGACCAATCCTGGAGTATGCGGCCCCAGCATGGAGCCCGTACCTTGTCAAGCACAAGACGAAGCTGGAAAAAGTCCAAAGGTATGCTACTAGACTAGTCCCAGAACTAAGAGGCATGAGTTATGAGGAAAGGCTGCGGGAAATGCACCTCACGACACTGGAAGACAGAAGAGTAAGGGGGGACATGATCACAACCTACAAAATCCTCAGGGGAATCGACCGGGTAAACAAGGATGAACTTTTCAACACTGGTGGGACGCGAACAAGGGGACACAGGTGGAAGCTGAGTACCCAAATGAGCCACAGAGACGTTAGAAAGAACTTTTTCAGTGTCAGAGTAGTTAGCAAATGGAATGCATTAGGAAGTGATGTGGTGGAGGCTGACTCCATACACAGTTTCAAATGTAGATATGATAGAGCCCAATAGGCTCAGGAATCTGTACACCAGTTGATTGACGGTTGAGAGGCGGGACCAAAGAGCCAGAGCTCAACCCCCGCAAGCACAATTAGGTGAGTACAATTAGGTGAGTACACACACACACACACACCCACACACCCACACACACACACACACACACACACACACACACACACACACACACACACACACACACACAAAATATACACCAAAACAAGAAACATGACTTTCTCCCCCACGCTGTAACTAAGTGTTTGTGTGGACGGTGGGTGTCAGGGAGAGATAACGTGATATGTTGCTCACACACATCGCGGGAAAGGCAGAGAGACACACGAGAAATAGAATGGAAGAGAGGCGGAAAGGAAAATGGAGAGACCAGTGGAAAAAAGATGAGCAAATAAGGGGGGAAAAGAGAGAGAGAGAGAGAAAGAGAGAGAGAGAGAGAGAGAGAGAGAGAGAGAGAGAGAGAGAGAGAGAGAGAGAGAGAGAGAGAGAGAGAGAGAGAGAGTCTCTCACTAAAGAGAGAGACTCCTAAAGTCATCCTCGACTGCCCTCCCCCCCTCCCCCCCTCCCCCCTCTCCCCCCCCCTCCACCCCCCTTCCCCCCCCCCCCACACACACACACACTCGAGAAGTAGCAAAGTGACTCTGGAAACATTAAAGTATACCTCACGGACAGGACACAGAGAGGTCACAGTGAAGGAGGAGGTCAGAGTAGCTAGTGCTCTCGAAAAGAATACCAGAAGGGGCTATATTAAGACCTATTTACAATAAATGTTAAAGCCCTGATATATCAATGTTCGCGGTGGATGATGCGATCTTGATAAGAAGAGGTCAACACGGACTCATGCTCTAGGGCCAGATTCACGAAGCAGTTATGCAAGACATCTTTTCTCAATCTTTGGCGGCTTTGTTTACAATTATTAAACAGTTAATGAGCTCCGGAGCACCAGGAGGCTGTTTATAACAATAACAACAGTTGATTGGCAAGTTTTCATGCTTGTAAACTGTTTAATAAATGTAACCAAAGCCTTCAAAGATTAATGAAAGATGTACACGTTCGTAAGTACTTGCGTAACTGCTTCGTGAATCTGGCCCCTGGTCCTTATTGGTGGGTGACACTGTAAATCATTAACCCAGACATATAAGGCACGTTGACACGCCCACTAATCAGTCCGTTCTCACGGTCTGAAATGCGTCAAATCTGAAGTGGTTTTGCCGAACTAGAAGCGAGAGGTGGAACCAAAGAGCCAAAGCTCAACCCCCGCTAGCACAACCAGGTGATACAACAAGGTGAGTACGTTAAAATGACGATGGTTTTAAAGGCACTAATCCCCCTATTTTTTAACGGTTTGACAGATGGCATCAGAATTGCTAATGTATTCTCTAATGTTCCGTCTGTATTAATACAAGCAGGGATTACAAGTTGCTGTACAAGAAGGGATTACAAGTTGCTATACAAGCAGGGATTACAAGTTGCTGTACAAGCAGGGATTACAAGTTGCTATACAAGCAGGGATTACAAGTTGCTGTACAAGCAGGGATTACAAGTTGCTGTACAAGCAGGGATTACAAGTTGCTATACAAGCAGGGATTACAAGCTGCTATACAAGCAGGGATTACAAGCTGCTATACAAGCAGGGATTACAAGCTGCTATACAAACAGGGATTACAAGCTGCTATACAAGCAGGGATTACAAGCTGCTATACAAGCAGGGATTACAAGTTGCTATACAAGGGACTACAAGTTGCTATACAAGCAGGGATTACAAGCTGCTATACAAGCAGGGATTACAAGCTGCTATACAAGCAGGGATTACAAGTTGCTATACAAGCAGGGATTACAAGCTGCTATACAAGCAGGGATTACAAGTTGCTATACAAGCAGGGATTACAAGTTGCTATACAAGCAGGGATTGCAAGCTGCTATACAAGCAGGGATCACAAGTTGCTATACAAGTAGGGATTACAAGCTGCTATACAAGCAGGGATTACAAGCTGCTATACAAGCAGGGATTACAAGCTGCTATACAAGCAGGGATTACAAGCTGCTATACAAGCAGGGATTACAAGCTGCTATACAATCAGGGATTACAAGCTGCTATACAAGCAGGGATTACAAGCTGCTATACAAGCAGGGATTACAAGCTGCTATACAAGCAGGGATTACAAGCTGCTATACAATCAAAGATTACAAGCTGCTATACAA
>NC_091230.1:24592304-24596334 GCF_040958095.1 Procambarus clarkii
TGTTGTGTGTGTGTGTGTGTGTGTTGTGTTGTGTTGTGTGTGTGTGTGTGTGTGTGTTGTGTTGTGTGTGTGTGTTGTGTTGTGTTGTGTTGTGTGTGTGTGTGTGTGTGTGTGTGTTGTGTTGTGTTGTGTTGTGTTGTGTTGTGTGTGTGTGTGTGTGTGTGTGTTGTGTTGTGTTGTGTTGTGTGTGTTGTGTTGTGTTGTGTTGTGTTGTGTGTGTGTGTGTGTGTGTGTGTTGTGTTGTGTGTGTGTGTGTGTGTGTGTGTGTGTTGTGTTGTGTGTGTGTGTGTGTGTTGTGTTGTGTTGTGTTGTGTGTGTGTGTGTGTGTGTGTTGTGTTGTGTTGTGTTGTGTTGTGTGTGTGTGTGTTGTGTTGTGTTGTGTTGTGTTGTGTGTGTGTGTTGTGTTGTGTTGTGTTGTGTTGTGTTGTGTTGTGTTGTGTGTGTGTGTTGTGTTGTGTTGTGTGTGTGTGTGTGTTGTGTTGTGTTGTGTTGTGTGTGTGTTGTGTGTGTGTGTGTGTTGTGTTGTGTGTGTGTGTGTGTTGTGTTGTGTGTGTGTGTGTTGTGTTGTGTGTGTGTGTGTGTTGTGTTGTGTTGTGTTGTGTGTGTGTGTGTTGTGTTGTGTTGTGTTGTGTTGTGTGTGTGTGTGTGTGTGTGTGTTGTGTTGTGTTGTGTGTGTGTGTGTGTGTTGTGTTGTGTTGTGTTGTGTGTGTGTGTGTGTGTGTGTGTGTGTGTGTGTGTTGTGTTGTGTGTGTGTTGTGTTGTGTTGTGTTGTGTTGTGTGTGTGTGTGTGTGTTGTGTTGTGTTGTGTTGTGTGTGTGTGTGTGTGTTGTGTTGTGTTGTGTTGTGTTGTGTTGTGTGTGTGTGTGTGTGTGTGTGTGTGTGTGTGTTGTGTTGTGTGTGTGTGTGTGTGTTGTGTTGTGTTGTGTTGTGTTGTGTGTGTGTGTGTGTGTGTGTTGTGTTGTGTGTGTGTGTGTGTGTGTGTGTGTGTGTGTGTGTGTGTGTGTTGTGTTGTGTTGTGTGTGTGTGTTGTGTTGTGTGTGTGTGTGTGTGTGTGTGTGTGTGTGTGTGTGTGTGTGTGTGTGTGTGTGTGTGTACTCACCTAGTTGTGTTTGCGGGGGTTGAGTTCTGGCTCTTTGGTCCCGCCTCTCAACTGTTTACTAACTACTATTTTTCCCCCCACACCATACACATCCCAGGAAACAGCCCGTGACAGCTGACTAACTCCCAGGTACCTATTTACTGCTAGGTAAAAGGGGCATTCAGGGTGAACGAAACTTTGCCCATTTGTTTCTGCCACGTGCGGGAATCGAACCCGCGCCACAGAATTACGAGACCTGCGTGCTATCCACCAGGCTACCAGGCCTGTGTGTGTGTGTGTGAGTGTGTGTGTGTGTGTGTGTGTGTGTGTGTGTGTGTGTATGTGTGTGTGTATGTGTGTGTGTGTGTGTGTGTGTGTGTGTAGAGGCGTCAGAACAGCTGAGAACTGACAGATAGAAAGGTTTCCCATTAATCTTCTAGCCAGCCAGGTACACTATCTATATATATATATATATATATATATATACATATATATATATATCTGTAGCTTTATTGTATACCTGTAGGATATCTAAAAACAATTTAGCGTAAAATTGGATTCCTTTATAGTTTCTATATATATTCTTATATTGATATAGATTCCTTTATATTCACATTTATAAATATATCTACATAGATTCATTTATATTTAGATTTATTATATGTTAATTCGTGCATTAACTTGGTCATTCACGAAACATGTTCTGAAGCTGTAGAAAGGAGGATCACCTGAGAATCACATGTAGCCGTCAACGTCTCTACGTAGTAAGACTGGCCAGACCCCTTCTATCTCCCACTCTCCCACCTACGTAGTAAGACTGGCCAGACTCCTTCTATCTCCCACTCTCCCACCTACGTAGTAAGACTGGCCAGACCCCTTCTATCTCCCACTCTCCCACCTACGTAGTAAGACTGGCCAGACTCCTTCTATCTCCCACTCTCCCACCTACGTAGTAAGACTGGCCAGACTCCTTCTATCTCCCACTCTCCCACCTACGTAGTAAGACTGGCCAGACCCCTTCTATCTCCCACTCTCCCACCTACCATTGCAGCGTTGCCTACTCCCAAACGGCATCGCCGTTACCTGCCGTTGCAGCCAATCAACGGGAGGCCGCTAATGGTACAATCACTGGAGACTTTGTTTCCCCTCGCGCAAGCTTAAACACAAGTTTGTCTCCGTTGGTCTAGCAGCACAGGGGCGGCTTTGTCGCGTTGTTCTACACACACACACACACACACACACACACACACACACACACACACACACACACACACACACACACACACACACACATATATATATATATATATATATATATATATATATATATATATATATATATATATATACGCAACTGGCAGTATATGCACTTACGAGCATACTTATAGTCCTTGGTATATGTTATACTTAATGGATGTTCAATGAAGTATAGGGACAGCCTTGATAACCTTCCAGATGTTGAGATTAGCTTTGAGTCCAACAGCTAAACATAGGTACCTTACCTTGAGGTGTTTTCGGGGCTTAGCGTCCTGCCGGCCCGGTCCTCAACCAGGCCTCCTCAACTGTTACTAACGGGTAGCGGTCCGTCTATTCACCTGGGCTCTAAAAAGACTCGAACCGTGGACCCCCCCATGTGTGTGAGGCCCTGGAGAGAGAGAAGGGGGGGGGGGCTTGCTGCATGGGTAACAGCTTCTTCCCCCCGGATCAACCTACCTTAAAGCACAACTCCATAGTCTCCTGAGACTGATGGATGACTACTGACTACTACTGCAAAATTACTCTAGTCTTATCCGAAGATCAGTTTCGTAAACCAGACTGACCAATTTTCCTTGTCAGTTCTGACAAGATGTTCCCGCGTGAATGTGTGGGAACATCTTGGACCCCGGTTCGAGTCCTCCCTGCATAACTGCATTTTTAAAGCTTGGTGAAATTATGTTGAAATGCCACCATAGTTGCGTTTTGGAGATATGTACAATGGTATGTATTTACTACCTGTGTCTGCAGAATCGAGCTATTAGCTCATGGACCCCGCCTTTCTAACCAATCTATCTTTTTCGTCTATTATATCTACTACATATATTTATCTGTAACACACGCAAATGTGTATGTGTGTGAATGTGTGTGAATGTGTGTGTGTGTGTGTGTGTGTGTGTGTGTGTGTGTGTGTGTGTGTGTGTGTGTGTGTGTGAGTGAGTCTGTGTGTGTGTGTGTGTGTGTGTGTGTGTGTGTGTGTGTGTGTGTGTGTGTGTGTGTGAGTGAGTGAGTGTATGTGTATGTATGTGTGTGTGTGTGTGTGTGTGTGTGTGTTTGTGTGTGTGTGTGTGTGTGTGTGTGTGTGTGTGTGTGTGTGTGTGTGTGTGTGAGTGAGTGTATGTGTATGTATGTGTGTGTGTGTGTGTGTGTGTATGTATATGTGTGTGTGTGTGTGTGTGTGTGTGTGTGTGTGTGTGTGTGTGTGTGTGTGTGTGTGTGTGTGTGTGTACTCACCTATTCACCTATTTGTGTGTGTCACATGTGTCAACGTGTGTGTGTGTGTGTGTGTGTGTGTGTGTACTCACCTAATTGTACTCACCTAATTGTGCTTGCGGGGGTTGAGCTCTGGCTCTTTAGTCCCGCCTCTCAACTGTCAATCAACTGGTGTACAGATTCCTGAGCCTATTGGGCTCTATCATATCTACATTTGAAACCGTGTATGGAGTCAGCCTCCACCACATCACTGCCTAGTGCATTCCATTTATTAACTACTCTGACACTGAAAAAATTCTTTCTAACGTCTGTGTGTGTGTGAGTGTGTGTATGTGTATGAATGTGTGTGTGTGTGAGAGTGTATGTGTATGTATGTGTGTGTGTGTGATGCTTATTTGCGTATGCAATTTGCATATTCCTCTCTGATCCCACTTAATTCAGTTGAAAACACAACAGTGTCTGCGTCAAACAGGGAGCTGGGCATTA
>NC_091230.1:24596834-24649334 GCF_040958095.1 Procambarus clarkii
ACTTGCTAGAATGAATTTGGGATAGTGGAAAAGGCATATCAACAATCCCGAAACAAAGAACACAAACACTTGAGGATGTTGAAAAGTTTTTATTAATTTGGATACACAACAAAGAGTTAGCAGGTGATAGCATTTCAGAGGCCATCATTTGTGAGAAACCAAGGCATTTGCATGAAGACCTTTTAAAGAAAACCCCTGGAACGAGGGGGAAAAAGATGAATCAAGTTTGAAAATGTGAAAAGTTTGTGTGACAATAGAGCCTCGTGGAAAACTTTTGCTGTGGTCATTACCTGGTGGAATGCACCCAGGATGGAGTATTAGGGCTATACATCTTTTAAATCATAAAAGTAATAAACATTTCCCATCAACCTTACAAACCATATTAACCTATTTTCATGTATTTCCCCCATGTACATTTTAACAAAGTTACTAAATTGCCTTTATCATTCTGTAAAATTTCAATTACAGTATACTGTATATAATTTTGTTAGTATAAATGGACTGAATATTCTGAAATCACTATTAATTTTACAATTTCAGATTCAAAGGTGGTCTGGACACCCAATTTGGTCAGACAGGTGAAGAGAGCATTTAGGATAGTTCGAAGAGATGAAGATGGTCACAATTGTGTTTGAAGAGGCAAACGCCCCCCTTTGCTCCTGACATTATGTTCAGCCTATTGACCCCTGCACACCTAACACAAGGTAGGTTGAAAACTCCTCCTTCATGTCATTGGTTCATTAGCCAGAAACTTAGGGCCCATGCAGGAATATCCCTAAAAAAAAAAAGTGGCCCCAACAATGCATCCTCCAAGTCTGGAGGATGAGCAGGAGCATTGTCGAGAAGCAGGACCTTTAGTGTCAAACTTTTCTCTTGTAGATATTTTTTGATGGCAGGGCAAACCACTCTAGATCACAGTTTTTCTGCACGTTATATATTTTTTAAAACTCTTGGATTTTCGGAATGATACACGAGCAAGGGTTTAATTTTCAAATCGCCACACAGCACAAGAGTTAGCCTATCCTGACACAAGTTAGCCCAAGTTAGCTTGTGTCCGGGCAGTGACGTCTCCTCTTCGGTAATGTATGTCCTCTTCGGCAATTTTTTCCAGAATAGCCATGTCTCCTCACAATTAAACACTTGTTGTGGAATATATCCATCAATACAGTACAGTATCTACAAAATCTTTAAAATCACGAACAAATCTTTTAGCCCCTACTTTGTCTGAGCTGGCACCCTCACCATGCCTCACAACACTATGAATACCACGTCTTTTTTCAAAATTTCTCAAACCATCCCCTACTCACCTTAAACTCTTTCGTATCTGCAAAACTCGTTCTAGGGGTTTTCTTTATAAGATCTTGCATGAAGATTTCATTGTTGACCAAACCACACACTGGAAATTGAATAGACTACGACATTTCGATCCGTCCTGGACTATTATAAAGTCGATTTTGATGAGATGAGGGAAGCAAGAGCATTAAGTAGGCAAGAGAGAGAGGTGAGGAGATGGCAAGTATGTACGTATGTACATGAATAAAACATGTACATACTTATACATAACGTGTGTAAATAGTGTAATAAACACAATAACAGTATTTTGGGAGGAGGAATGTTGGCGAGTAATGTGTTGGAGGAGGGAGGGAGGACTGGCAGGGTGTGGCAGCTCACTCATGTTTTTGGGGCTCACCATACCAACATAGTGGATCGTTATGGTGAATACATACGTAGATGGGTATATACAATGTGTGTATATAGTGTAATAACAGCAAAAACACTGTTTGATTGTAGAATATGTCACATATATGAGGCCCATAATTTTGAGCATAGCGATGTTCTATACTTTGAATTATATAAATTCCACAAATTACACACTTTTAAATAATATTACAGCAAAAAAAAAGGAAGAAATGAATGAGAAACTTCAAAATAATTGCGCAACATTTTATTCGCAGCAACTGCCGTCGCACGGGGTGGCGGGGCCGACAGACCCCCATCGCTCCAACGCTCAGCGCCCATAATTTGCTCAACTTCCCAGCTCCATCGCAGCTAAAGTAAGTCACATACAATATTTTTTGTTTAGTTTCCCCGTGATCAGACTCTGCATTTTAACAGTATAAGAAGAGAAAAAAATTTTTTGGAAAGAATTTATTTCTTGTGCACCAGGGTGTTATTTGGAGACAGAGCAGTTCAGTGGTTAACTACTAAATTTTTTTTTCTCCCACACACGCACCCCCCTAGGAAGCAGCCTGTAACAGCTAACTCCCAGATACCTATTTACTGTTAGGTAACAGGGGTCATCCCCTTTTGTACAAAGAATCTGCTAAAGCTTTTAGGGCTAATCTTTGACACTCGTTTGTCTTTGTCGCCCCATATTTTTTACGTCCGAGTTGAATGCTCTAAGGCCCTTAACTAACTTTAGGTCATGTCCCATACTTCTTGGGGAGCTAATCGACACTGCTCCTTTCTTTACATTCCTCTCTCGTTCTGTCTAAACTCGATTATGGCCCTGTTTACTCGTCTGCTTCTCCTTCTACCCTTCACCATCTGGACACACTGCATCATACTGGGTTACGGCTCAGCTCTGGTACCTTTCCTTCGACACCTACCCTAAGCCTGTATGTTGAAACTGGCGTCCTGTTTCTACAGGATCGCCATGATCGCTACTGTCTTCTCCACCTTGCACGGTCCTTACAGCACCCTCACTCTTGCTTATGTCATGCCTTACCTTTACCCATCCTGTGGTTCCTGTTCCCCTTCACCACCTATCTCTTTCTGTACGGTTGTCTCTCTTACAAAATGCTCTTTCAGTTTGTGTTACCAATATTTCCCCTCGTGTCATTCCGTCTTTGCCCCTATGGAGGGGTCCCCGTTCCTAAATTCTGTAAGCCTTGACCCACATGACTAAAACTTTTACCCCTCCTACAGTTCTAAATCACCTTTTCCTTGAACACTTTTCTTCACACTTCCACTCTATTTCCGTCTTCACCAATGGGTCTTAAGTCTGCAGACGGTGTAGGCTACTCTGATGTTTTTCCTGACTGCACCTTTGTGTCTCCTGCCTCCGGAGACTAGCATCTTCATGGCAGAACTTTATGCTATTCTCTGTGCTCTTTATCAACTCTTTTCTCGCTGTCAATCCTCCTCTGTGTTTGTAGTTGACACTTGCAGTGCCCTCATGGCTCTAGAATCCTTTAATCCAGTCCATCCTTTGGTAGTTGAAATTCAACATTGGCTGTTTCTTATCTCCAGTAGATTTAAGACAGTGGAATTTCGCTTGATTCCCACCCATATTGGTGTGTTCTTAAATGAGCGTGCGGACACTGCCGCTAAGGAAGCTATCCGCACCTGTCCCATCTCCCGTAAAGGTATTCCTTATTATGACTTTTACCCAGTTATTCATTTCCCCATTCTTGCCCGTTGTCAGGGTTGTTGGTCTTCTGTTACTGGTAACAAACTGCGTGCTCTTAAGAGTAGTGTGTTCCCGTGGCCTTCCTCCTACCACCGTAACCGGTGGTGGGAAACGGCTCTGGCGAGGTTGTATATTGGTCATACACGTTTAACTCACGGGCACTTAATGGAGCGCTGCCCTGCTTCTTATTGTCCGAACCGTTTTCTCTACATGTCCTGACTTCCAGGACTTACGTGTCTTGCTTCCCGACCATCCCTCACTGTCAATTGTCCCTCGATAAAATTCTTGGTAAATTCAATACCTTTGATATTGTTCGCCGTATGCGTTTTTGTTCTTGTATTGGCGACGTTAGTGATATTTAGCGCACTATGATTATCCCACACATTTGATGGTTTGATAATTACTGTACTGTACAGTACTTTGGTTTGGAATGTATCAAATAAAGTTGTTTCATGTATTCAAATGTGTGAGAAAATCCACTGGGGCTGTGAGATGAAGCGAACCTGTAACAAAGGCATTGCCAGTTGCATACTCTACCACCACTGATGGTAAAAGTCTTACAACTGGATATCTTGTGTGACGGGTTATGGTATCACAGCTATACTGAACCAAGATGGTATGGCTCTCCCTCACATAAATGAAAGAAATGCTGCTATTGGCCTTGCAGTGTGTAAGTTGCAGGTGGAAACAAATGAAAATTATCAAATAAATAATTAAACAATTTACTGAAATAGTAATGAACAAAAATAACACATGAAATATAGTTGACTATCATGTAATGCAAAGGTGAACAAGTTAGTATGACTTTAAATGCAAAAAATAAACTATAAGCAATGAATAAAAGTATGAAGATATACTGGTGTTCTGAAGACAGCTACCATACCACCATGGCATCAGTCACACGACGTTGGCTGGAAGCGGACGACGGGTTAGAGACACGAAGGTGATCCTAGAGCACTAAGGGAGAGATTGCCTCTCCAGGGAGGCAGCGCTCTTTATATAGTCCAGCGGTGATGACTCATCCAGTGTCAACACGAGGTGGACATCTGGTCAACTAGCAAACTGCTCGTTGTGGCTGGCGGTGCCTTTGTGTTGAGCTGTACCACTGTCAGTTGAAGGCGGCTAACTGCTTGTTTGTGGGGACAAACTGCCAGTTAGCAGTGGCGCCCGGCTTGCCTCTGAGTCGTACCAGGCCGTGCCAGGCCCTGGGGGGTATGGAGAGGTGGCAGGACTGATGACTCTTCTGGGCTGGTGTAGATGTATACATCCAGTGCAGAGGCATTGAAGGTGAAGGGAAAAGGCAGTTTCACTGCTATGCAGGGGATTCACGTGACACTTGTGAAGCCACAGAAAGTCTGGAGGCCCTACTGAAGCCAGTCCAAGTATTAAATAAAACCCCTGAAGTACGCCGGTGAAGGGTAAAGTGAAGGGTGAAGCAAGACCGTATGCCCCAACTTCAGGCACACACAGAAAATCACGTTTTGGTCCCGCCTCTCAACTGTGTATTTGAAGTTGGGGCGTAAGGTGTTGAACTGCTTCAGCCTTCACCGGAGTGCTTGTAGGTCTTACGTAAGACGTTGACTCAAGGAGTGGCCTCAAAACTTGCTGTGATTTATGGGGAAATCCGGTTGTAAGACTTTTACAAAGTCAGTAATATACTGTGGTAGAGTATGCAGCTGCCAGTGCCTTGGGCAAGGGTTTACGTCGCCTCACAGCTCCAGTGGATTTTCTGCTTGGTGTATATCAGGTTGTGATTTTGTGTGTGTACCGTATTGTTATGATCGCCGTCTGATAAGTCCTTTCTGGCCTCAAGAGTCATTGTTACCCACCTAGAAAGATTGCAGATGGCCAAAGCAGTTATTTAAGTTAAGAAGGGACAAGTCTTAAACAGAATTTTGCATAATATTTGACTGTAAAGGGGTAAATTGAGGTAGATTGAAAAACAAAATGGTGAACCGGGCAGGCGGTACTCACAATTAGGCGAGTACACTCAGGAACTTTTAAAGTGCAACCAAACATGCTTTAGGCTCTCACAACAAGAGATGAGTGGTGGTGGCTCAGGTGCTCAGCCAATCAGAGCACCTAAGGAGGGAGGGCAGGAGTGAGAAGGGGGTGGTATGTGGAAGTTTGGTGACAGTTGTGTGTAGTTTGTTCATCTTCATTGTAAGTTTCATGGCTTGGTGTGCATTTCCCTAGTAAATTTAATTAGGGAAAAATTCAGGTGTTTGATTTTTTAAATCAACTTTTTAAATGTTGAGTTGTTAAAGCCTCAAAGTGCATGGAGTTGGTTTGGGAGTATGGCATCCTCATGCTGTTGCGTGCTCGTGTGAGGTAGCAAAGGTGATGTAAAGTTGTGGGGTGTACATGCTTGGGACGTCCTCTCTCGGGATGGCTGGTGATAGACCTGCGTGTTTGTCGGTTGTTGAAAAGCCGTCATCCTTTGCTGTTGTGGTATTGATTTTACATTGTTCATCTTGTAATTAATACTGTAGTGCGATATCTAGGGCTACCATTTGTAGGTTTAAAATGTCTAATACAAACAGTTGTCCAATGAGTTTTAATAGGAAATATCATCCACCAAGCACCATTGTACAATTATATTAATTGATAGTATATGGATTGTGCAGAACTGCTTAGAATGATCTTTAACACTTGGCTATATTGGTCATGTCAAATACCTGCACGGTGAATGCTCAAAGACCCTTTCTTTATTCAGTGTTGTCACATACCTCATGGGGGTATGGATAGGCAAACACTCATTCGGTTAAACTTGCCTTGTAGTACTTTCAGAGCTCAGTAATTTGGAATCTGGTTAGCACTTTCCAAATAAATTGACCTTTAAAGTAAATTCCTATTTAGGTTTAAAACATTATACCGAATGAGAAACTCGGATTATATAGCCGAACACCAGAAATGTTGTTATTCAATTTGGTTGCCTAAAGCACATTCAAGGACTACACATTACATGGCATTCCAGGATTCCTCTATACCTTGCCTTATGCTGTAAACATTGCCACAACCCTGTGTTTTATTGATTTAAATGGCCACAGGGAGGCATACAACACTGCAGATTATGATGTCATTAGTTATCCACTGTGCTGACAAGTGGGCTGACTGATGTTCGTTGACACCTGTATCGTGCTTCAATTTAATCGCCAGGAGATCACCCTCTCACTAGACTCGTCTGTAGGAAGTAGAGTATAGTATCTCAAATTACCTTGGATCATAAATAGCATAAGACTTGGGGGTAGGAGAGGGTTGCAGTGTTTGTCATGGCTCTCAGTTGTTCCTGGTATTAGGCAATTTAGTTCTGGAATCATTTTTGTTGGCCAATGTTAAACTTTTTCGAAAGTAGATGTTTTTCTGAAAGGGAGGGGGGGGGGAACCTCTATGCTTGGATACAGTTATCTCTAAGTGAATACTTAGATTTATACAGTAGACTAACTACCTTCTTTTCCTTAGTCAAAAAGGTTGCTTGTTTATTTCTAGGGACTTGTATTTTCTTTTATTTTTAACTGCAGCAACTTTCAGTGAATGATAGATTCTTACTGAAAGGACCTTTACTTCATTGTTGTTGCTTTATGGTCATCTCATTGTGTACAGGGATTCCGCGAAGCTTTTGGGGTTAGTCTTTGACACTCGTTTGTCTTGGACAGCCCATATCTCTTGCCTCCGAGTTGAATGCTCTAAGGCCCTTAACTTCCTTAAGGTTTTGTCCCATACTTCTTGGCGAGCGGATAGGCGCACGCTCCTCTATTTGCACTCCTCTCTCGTCCTGTCTAAACTCGATTATGGTTGCCCTGCATACTCTTCTGCTTCTCCTTCTACTCTTCGCCGTCTTGATGCTTTGCACCATACTGGGTTGCGTCTCGGCTCTGATGCCTTTCGTTCGACTCCCGCCCTTAGTTTGTATGTTGACACTGAGTTTCTCTCTCTTCAGAACTGCTGTGATCGCTACTGTCTTCACTATCTTGCGCGGTCCTTCCAACATCCTTCCTCTCGCCTCTGTCGTGCATTGACTTTTCCTCCTCCTGTGGTTCCTGTTCCTCTTCATTGTCTCCCACTTTCTGTCCAGTTATCTCGCTTACAGGATTCTCTTTCTGTTCATATTTCTAATGTTTCTCCTCGTATTGTTCCTTCATTACCTCCGTGGAGAGTCCCCCTTCCCAAGTTTTGTACGTCCTTGACTTGTATTACTAAAGCCTTTACCCCTCCTACAATTCTGAAAAGCCTCTTCCTTGAGCACTTTTCTTCGCACTCCCACTCTATTTCCATCTTCCCTGATGGGTCTAAGTCTGCGGATGGTGTGGGCTACTCTGTTGTTTTTCCTGACCGTACTTACATGTGTCGCCTCCCTTCGGAGGCTAGCGTCTTTATGGCAGAACTTTATGCTATTCTCTATGCTCTTTGTCTCTTGCTTTCTCATTCCTCCTTTGTGGTTGTAGTTGATTCTCGTAGTGGCCTCATGGCTCTAGGGTCCTTTAATCCTGTCCATCCGGTGGTCATTGAGATTCAACATTGGCTGTTTCTTATTTCTAGTAAATTTAAATCAGTAGAGTTTTGCTGGGTTCCCAGCCATATTGGTGTTTCAATGAGCGTGCGGATGCTATCCGTTCTTGTCCCATCTCCCGTAAAGGTATTCCTTATTCCGACTTTTATCCTGTTATTCATTCTTCCCCGTTGGCAGGATTGTTGGTCCTCTGTGGTTGGTAACAAGCTGCGTACTCTCAAACTTGGTGTGTCCCCGTGGCCTTCCTCCTACCACCGTAACCGGCGGTGGGACACTGCTTTGGCACGGCTGTGGGTTGGTCATACCCGCTTAACCCACGGTCACTTAATGGAGCGCCGCCCTGCTCCTTATTGTGTTGTCCTCTTACAGTTGTGCATATCCTTGTTGAATGTCCTGACTTCCAGGACGAGCGTGTGTCTTGCTTTCCGACCGTCCCTCGCAGTCACTTGTCCCTCGATGGAATTCTACGTGAATCGGATACTGTTGATATCGTTCGCCTTATGCATTTTTGTTCTCGTATTGGCATTCTTGGTGATATTTAGCGCCCTCTGATTATTTCGCACTTTGATGGTGCTACCTGACCTTCCCGGTTTGGTGCCTTCTTTTGGTAATTACCTTACCTTCATTGTTGTTTCATTTTAATGTGGTAGTTGTGATATGGATTGTTCTGGCTCACATGCATGGTCTTGGATTTTTTTCTGTTTTATATTAAGAAATTGCCAGTCTTGTTACTATTTGTAGAGTTAGAGATCTGCATTAAGGCCTCAATATTATATTCTTTATAACATGTTATCAGCAATTTTTGTGGTTGGTAATATTTAGATTAATGTCAGTGATGTATATGATAAGGGTTAAGACCCCTTGTGGTATGACAGCATTTTTCCCCAGTCATTTCTTTAACAAATGAAAGGGTCCTCGTAACCATTCTTTTGTCCTTTCTACCATGTATCTGTTTGTTGCTTCTTGGTCTTTCATTTGGTACTTTGGATATTAAAACAATGGCCTTTGGTAATGTTGCAATTACCATTTCTAAAAAAAAAAATGAGCAGGTTCATTAGGCAAACAGTTTTACAAAAAAAATTCCATTCCTTCAGGACCTTGCAGATGTTTGACCTAACTAATTGACGGTAATCTGTTTTGCCCTTTCAAACAATGATAGTTTTAATCTAGGTAAAATATTTCAGAATATCTGAAGAGTTTGGTAACTTAAATTTAATCAAAGCTCTTAAATGATTTGTCTGCCAAAGACTTTGTGAAAACCATGTTGTATAGATGCTTCAGTGTCACTTTTCTAATGTTTTGTAAAATTAACAATGATCTTTAGTTAATTTAATCATAATTTGTACAAAGCTTAGGTGATGCATAGCTTTAAATTTACTTTCAAATATGAAAACTAAAATATTTACTAAAGTTTCTTCCACTTAAATACTGCAAATTAGTCTGAAATATTAGTTAGTTTATGTAAATTGAATAGGTAGTCCACTTTTACATCTTTTCAATGCATTTTGCATGCACTTATGTAACAAGTTACAAATAGGTGTAAATTTTACCAAGTATTTATTTTCAAAGTAAAAAAAATTTCAGATGTTTAAACATTGCATCAATAGTAGTAAACAATAAATTTCCAGTATAATTTCAGGATAAGGTATATAAAGTAGTTTCATTAAAATTGTTTTATTTAATAAGTTTTACATATAGTATTTATAATACATCTAATATTTATTACTGTTTCAGGTTGTGGGACAGATGCTCCTAGATGAACAGAAGATCCAAGACAACTCCAGAGACAATCACCTGTAAAAGAAAAATAAACATTAAACAGGGACACTACTTTTATTATCACCAATGCCTAATAATAAGGCCACAAAATCCTAACATCCTATCTTTCAAGATAGGCTCAGCAAGGCCTATCCCTTCCTCTGGTTGTAGTGCAGAGCTTGTTCCCTGAATGGGTGCATTACATCCACCACTTTAGTGCCATCAACACATTGTACATATGCTTTACAGAAAGCACTGTACAATGCATGCCAGGCACTAAAGTTTTAGATGCATCCACCCATTCAGCAAACAAGCCCTGTGAGAATTAACAATGTAACCATTGTTAAGGGTCCCTAAACCTATGCAAATCTAGTCCATCTATTAGATGGGTAGTAGAGCAAAGCTCTGAAAAAGCCAAGCCAGGGAAATCTGCAGGACTGCCTGGTCCCCTTTTATGAAATGGGGTAGGATCAGTACAAACTGCATCATCCCCTGTGGGTTGTAACAGTAGGACATGGTTACACACCTATAAATGGACTAGATAAGAGAATTAAGATTAGGTCACTGATATAGCTAAAACATCAAATTCAAACTCACCCACTTTTGTAGATTTCCTTTTGCAGAGTAAAGGAGCCTCACTCCAAGCTAGTCCATGCATCAATCACTCACCTGAAAAATATTTCAACAAATTAATTTCAGATTTAAAGCCAATCTTGCTTTACTTTTCAAATTAGCATTCAGTAGTTTACAAATTCAGACAGAAAAAATTTCTTTAAGGAATTTACCTTTCCTACATATTCTAGTAGCAGTAGTAAAGATCTAATTTAGCAATATAAATATATATGGCATCAATTTGCCAAGTTTCAGTAAATGTCATTTGAGAAACTATCCACAACTGCACTTCAATGGCAATTTACATTTATCTTTAGCCAATGCTATATTGTTTAAGTTATTACTATTTTTTTACTTTTATGCAAATCTATTCAGATTAACCTCTACTACAACTCACCTGATTCTGTTTAAGCAATTAACTTCCGAGGGACTTCTGGACTTTCCAAACCACATTCTGGAAAACTATATAAATTTAAAACCAAGTTAAAGTAAACATTGAATATTTTTTTTTACTTTCAAGGGAAAAATACCATCACTTAGAACAAGACTTTTCCTGCCATTAACTTTATTTGACTCATAATTACCCTTAACAGTGTTATACATTTCTAGATTAAAGCTTATTTAACAAACATTTAATGTTAACTAAACAAAATTTATATTTCATTAAAATTTTTTAAATAAAACACCCTCAACTATGCTGTTTAAGATCTAATGCCCCACATTACAATTTTCACAATTTCAACATACCATTCTATTCAATACATTCCTGAAAGGACTCAACTTGCAGATATGGTAGCCACTAGCCTAAGCCTAGAATTCCATACCCTAATATTTAATAGGTTTTTAGCAATTAACTTCTACCCTCCAATTCCAATGTACACAACACTACTTACTGTAGATATGCAAGTATTTTCCTGCAGCTCTGTTGCCAGGACCTTCCACAACCTGTCATGTGAACAGTAAATATTACTAAAAAGTTATTTGCATAGCGATGTTACTTTGTTCATACCTGTACCACCAGTTTAACAGTTGCCATTTTAAATGGCACACTAAGTATCTTGTCCCATCTTTATTAATTACATACAAAGCTACATTTCAAGTCAACATCCTATACAAATTTTATTTTCCAACAACTTTAGTCATGAACATTTTTCTGGAACATTGCAAACAAACTTTAATTTAACAACCATGTATAACATTTGAATAAAAGCAATACAAAATTTATATATACAAATTCTTATTCTTTTGCAACCACTGCTTACTACTAGGGGGACAAATTTATTCTGTTTAATTATGTACCAAGCTTTTTAGTCTGAATATTACAGCATTTCGTTTTTAATTAACTATGTAAGGGGGAGATTCTGAATAGCAAGTGCCAATAGGCACTGCCACTGGCTTATGGCAAAAGATTCTGTAGCAATAGAACTATAAGCCACACTTCCCCCCCCCCCCCCCCCCCCCCTTCCTCCCAACTGTTCAGTGTCAAAAGGGAGGGGGAGTGTCAAAAGGGAGGGGGGGGGGGGGGGTGTCCATTTACTGTACCACTTACATTTTAGTGTGGGCTTCATCCACTATTCTGATGTTAGCTGGAACATTTGTGCCAGCTGCTGGTTTGAAAGGGAGGCATACCATGTGCCAATTCAGGAAGCTTTCCACGTTCCTCACTGCATGTCAGCTCAGGACCTCACTACCATGTTGGGAGGCAGTTGAAGACTAACCAATCAACATCCCAGGCTGGAGAGCAGTGCCAGCTCTGGGAGAATTTACCACCTGCAAAAAATTTAATACTCTTAATCTACACTATCTCATCTTTACCTAGCCCCCAAACCTTACATTTGTCAGCATTAAACTGCATCTGGTAGTCTTAACCATTTCAAAACTATATAGGGCATCGGTATTTTTTATTTGCCAATTATGCAACTATTACAGTCTAAACCATAATCTTGCGAATAACCGAGGTCCAAGGAGAGCTTTTAGGCACTACTTACAACACTTCTCCCAACTTAACCCCATTTATACTAATTTCCTTTGGTATAGCCATGACCTAATCAACTTCAGTCAGCATTCCCAATGATCCGAGCCCCTATCAATTTTGCGCCACTATCAAATTCTCTGCTGAAGTCAAGGTACACAAAATCACAAACCTTTTCACTATTTCCTCAACTATGCAACCTAATCCATGAACATTTAGTAATAAAACTATGCGATTCATGTATCTAGTCACGTTTCTCAAAAAGAGTAGAGAAATGGCACTTGCAATGTTAGATTCTAGTAACTTTCCTCACAATAGACTAAGCTAATTGGTCACTAACTTAAGCGTTAAAGTTAACTCAAACTTTTCCTTTAAAACTTGCTATATTAGGAACTTTCCACGACCGCCCTTTACCCGACATAATTAAATAGGGTAAAAACGGTATATTAAATGCAGTAAAACTACGGTAAATTCAATATGATAAATTTGCATTCTTTAAGCATGGGCTGCATAGTAAGTTAACTAAACTAAATGTTAAGCACCCTGGCAAACCACTTCGTTCTATTCAATTTCTTTATTTAATCACTTTGTCCGGCTAGAATTTTTAGATTTTATTAAAGGAACACCCTCCCTGGTAACGGCTGAACTAGTTAACCAAATACAAATATTTAGGTAAAATACTTTCATAAAACCCGTCTACTTCCCCCACCAGTAGACTTGTTCAGCTAAAGGAATAATGTAATGTTCCACTTTAGTAAATAAAGACTTAAAAAAACACTACCCCATCTGTGTAGTTACCGGTTACCTGACATTCTACACTTAAAATAACCCATCTATTCCCCATAATTGTTCGATATAACTTACCTCTCACCCGCTTGTCGAGTACACAGCAGTATATATCCTCCTCCATCACTCACCGCGTGGATACTATTTCACTCTGGCCGGAAATTGCCTCAAATCACCTACGTTGTCCATAAACATATATAGAAGAGCAACTGACCGTAACACCCGTGTGCATGGCGATCATCACATAACGTGGGAACATTAGCAGTACTGCTGTCAAAACATAGATGGCGCCAGGACAAACGGTACTTCCTATGGACTCGCCGAGTTATGCGTAGGGAATTGAGCTTCAGCTGTTTGGTCCCGCCCCTCAGCTGTATTCACCTAGTTGTACTCACCTAATTTGTGCTTGCAGGGGTTGAGCTTTGGTTCTTTGGTCCCGACTCTCAACCGTCAATCAACAGGTGTACAGGTTCCTGAGCCTATTGGGCTCTATCACATCTACATTTGAAATTGTGTATGGAGTCAGCCTCTACCACATCACTGCTTAATACATTCCATTTGTTAACTACTCTGACACTTAAAAAATTCTTTCTAATATCTCTGTGGCTCATTTGGGTACTAAGTTCCCCTTGTTCGTGTTCCACCCGTGTTAAAGAGCTGTCTTTGTAACTATCAAAATGCATATATCTTTGCTTTCACTTCAGTTATATTTATGACAAGGGATTTAAAATTTGTCTATATTTCTGCTTCTCTGATGACATTAAAAACTTTCGTTTATTACAGTATCTACATAAAATTAACATTTATCTTCATTAGGTTGTAGTTCTCATCAATAGGGAGAGCGTCGGTAAAAAAAAAAAAATTGTTTAAATATAAATATCTTTCCTCTCTCAATAATATGCCCGAAACGCTATGCATACTAGTGGCCCAGTTGTATCCAGACCACGGTTGTGTGCGGTCGTTAGGTTGGCACTCTTGGCGTCCGCTGATTGGTGGGAGGTGGAGGATTGCCCCACACTCTTCGTTTTTGCACGTGGTGATACAGGATATTGTGCATTTGTTCTCGATTTTTGACAGCGTCGAAGAAATGGCTGAGGCGGTATGCCTAAGTGGTAGTGAGGAGGACAGACAAGATGATAATCGACCGTTTGAAGTAGTAGTGAACAGAAAGAAACGGAGAAATAATAACAGACAGCGAGACAGTGAGAGTGACGATGAGATTGCAAAGAGACCAAAGAATGAGACCCTACTCAGCAAGACTCAAGACAAGCAAGACAAGACAAGAAGGAAGAGGCTGTTGTTCCCTACAACATGCCAATTGAATTTCCACCAAAAGCTAGAGTGGACGGTACGTCTAGCTTTGTTTAGAATTTGCTAGAAACGTCTAGCAATGTTTAGAATACGAACCACTCTTCAAGGAGGGTCTTCACCGGCCCTACATAACAGTTGGGACTGAACAGGCCGTGGAACGCCTCACGACGGTTGGTTTTGAGAATGTAGTGATGGTTCCTCCAGAAGAAGGTATGTTGCACACAAAGATCATAGTTTTCAAGTTTCCAACTTATTTGGATCCTGACTGTCTTCTTCTTAACAATGATAATGTTGTCTGGGCGAAGAGGAACAGTGTTCGTGGTGACAAACGAAGCCAGGTTGTTGCCTTGGTAAAGGGTGAGGCGCCGGAGAAAATTTTTGTGCAAGGACTAGGCTATAGGAACGTTGCAAAATACGTTGAGGAGCCCATACTGTGCATGAAGTGTTCACGTTGGGGACATATGGCATGGAAATGCCAGTTTGACCCCAGGTGTCGGTATTGTGGGGAAAAAACACGACTCGCGAGAGTGTAGAGTCAAGATTGAAAGAAGTGAAAAAATCATCCCATTTTGTTGCAACTGTCGAGGCAGCCACAATGCTGGTTCCTCACTATGCCCCATGAAGCCTCATCTGAAAGAGACTAGAACGGGTCCTACAAGCAGGATAGATGTATCCTCGCAGCAAGGAAAAATTGTGCAAGAGGAACATGGAGGAAACAGTTGGAAGCCAACGGCAGCCCCTATGATCAATGTGTGGGAAAAAGGGACGGAGAAAGTAAAGGCGAGCTTAGGGAAAGTACATCATGCAGTGGAAAAACTGAAACCTTGTGACGACAAGGTTCAGGACAATATGGTCATCTCTGAGGTTGGTAATCAAATTTTGGAGTACCTAAAAAAACTAGATAAGAGGATTGAGGCATTGGAAAAATTGGCTATGGAAGGTGGACGGGGTGAAGATGGTGGTGAAACAGGACGTGTAATTGAAAGTAAAACGAGACGTGAAATGGAAAGTGAAACGTGCGTAGAAGAAAGTAATGATGTGCATGAGGTAACGATGATAGAGGATAGTCAGGAGAATACACTTTCTAGTAGTGTTAGCGGTGTTCAACCTCCTGTTGTGACAAATGGTGAAAGAACGGTTAAAGTAAAACGGGTTACAGAAATAACAAAGAAAATAGATATGAAAAATATTACCTTCGATGTTAGTAGTAGTTGTGAAGGTGAGGAGAAAGAAAAAATATTACGGTGTTGGAAGGAAGTTTCTAAGGTACTCTTGTATCTCATGGAATGTGACGGACAGGGCAAAGGTAGTTTTATTATTAATCATGGATGAAAGTAAATTGAGAATATTATCTTGGAACATTAATGGATTAAAAACTAGAGCGGTGGATGTACACTATTATACTCTTAGAGAGGATATTGACATAGTAGCACTCCAGGAAACTGGGGATAGGGATGGTAGCATACTGAGGCTAAATGGCTATAGAGGCTTTCACTTATATGCTGATGGAGGAACTAGGGGGGTCTCATGTTATGTCAAAAGTACCATACCTGCCGAGATAACTGGAATCCCTCAGAGATATAGAGGTATTGAAAGTATTAGCTTGCGGATACAATTAAAAGACCGAGAGTTAAATTTCATTAAGCTATACATCTCTGATAGCTCCCTTGATTTACGATACTTGCCAGATTCCTTCTTTTCTGAAGATACACTTGTGGTAGGGGATTTTAATGCCAGACATCCAGCTTTAGGATCAAGGGGTAAAGCAAATAGGAATGGTTGCAGATGGTACCAGTTTTTGCAGGAACATGAAGATGTTCAACTGCTGGGCGAGCCCTCTCCTACTCATTTGAGGGGAGGGAGATTAGATTATGCTTGTTTAATAAATGCTGAGGGCATAGAGGGGAATTGTCTTACTGTGGATGAAATGCTAAGTGATCATTTTGCATTACAAATACAGCTTAAACTAGATAAAAAGCATGCCTGCCTTCAGAGGAAAAGGTTAAAGTTTAATGAGGGAGAATTAAGGGGTCTTGTTGGCCATATTAAGTCTTGGTATGATACTTATAAGCCGGTTTCGGCAGAAGCATTTTATGAAGATTTAATTAAGGAGGTAGATGTATTTAATGCAACATTGAACCGGAAACCATCTAGTATAAAAAGGCATCCCCCCAGAAAAGAAAATTATACACATGACAAGATGCTTAAGGGGTGGACATTAACAATAAGGAGAGCTCACAGGGATTGGAATAGGAATGGTAGGACTGAGGAAGGGAAGAATGCTTTACTGGCAGTTGCTAGGCTGTGTGGGGAGAAGCGAAAGGAAATTAGGAGCAAGTATTGGCAGGAATTTGCAGAGAAAGTTGGGAGTAACAAAAACTTGAAGGAAATCTGGCAAGACTTAAATAAAATAAGGGGTAAAAAGCACAATTTTGTTGCATATCCAGACCCGCAAGGAATTGCAAATGGGCTCGTAAATAAATGGGCGGAAGCTGCCAAACTTAGTTCATTACCCGCTGTAACGAGAGAGTCATTAGATTCTTGGAAAGATCTAAGAAAGGATTTTATACTTATAGCAGGTAACAGTGGTGATGTCACTTGCACAGGTATTACCAGAGAAGAACTAATAACGGCGATTAAAGTTGGGAAATCTACCGCACCTGGGGGAGGATGGAGTAACTTATGAAATACTTAATGAACTTGCCATTATGACGAAAAGCCCACTTTTAGACCTCTTTAATATTAGTTATAAAGAGGGCAGTATTCCCAGTAAATGGAAAAAAGCTATGATCATCCCTATCCCTAAAGCCAATGGAGAGTATAGACCTGTGTCTTTAACCTCGTGTTTTTGTAAAATGATGGAGAGGATCATTTTAAATAGACTTTTATATATAATAGGTGATCAGCTGTCTAGTAATTTGTTCGGGTTCCTCAAAGGAAAAAGTACCTCTGATTGTATTATTAAATGTCTAGCTAATGAAAATGATTATTATAGAATTTTCATTGATTTACAAGGAGCTTTTGATAAAGCCAACAAAGAGGTTATTTTATATGAATTAGCTAGTCTTGGTGTTAAAGGGAAATTATTGCGCTGGATAGAGGATTATCTTTACGAAAGGAAGGCTCAGGTGTGGTATCAAGGTTGTATGTCAGGTGTGAGGTCTTTTGAACTCGGCACACCTCAGGGAGGAGTGTTGATTCCCACCTTGTTTAATGTACTAATGAATAAGATACCATCTGAGAGATACTCAAATGGGGTAACTCCGATCATATATGCCGATGATATTTTGTTTCAGGGCAAAGATATTTCAAAGGTTCAAACAGTGTTGGACAATTTCGGAAACCTGTGTCACCTATGGGACGGTGGTTAATGAAAACAAAACTAAGTTTGAATGTAGAAGTCGGAGCCCCATTGTTTTGAAAATAAACGATAAAAATATAGAGAGAGTTAATATATATAAATATTTAGGCATATATGTTGGATATACCCATGAGAGTTTGGAAGCTGAGATGAACAGACTGTTGGGTCAATGTCGGAAGAGATTATAATATATATAAATGATTTAGATTCAGGTTTGAGTAGCAACATTTGCAAATTTGCCGATGATACGAAAATCGGTAGGGAAATTAATTCGGAGGAGGACTCACTATCACTTCAAGTTGATCTAGATAGGGTTTTGAAATGGTCAAAGGATTGGCAGATGCAGTTTAATGCTGATAAATGTAAAGTTCTGAGGTTAGGTAATGATGATAGAGTTACAAGATACGAGCTAGATGGTGTTGTGATTGCGAAGTCGGATTGCGAAAGGGATCTGGGAGTTATGATTAGTAAGAATTTAAAACAAAAGGATCAATGCATAAATGTTCGTAATAAGGCAAATCGGACACTTGGATTTATTAATCGCAGCGTTAGTAACAAGACACCTGGTGTGGTTCTCAAGCTATATCTTGCTCTAGTTAGGCCCCATTTAGATTATGCAGTTCAGTTTTGGTCGCCATATTATAGAATGGATATAAATTCACTTGAACGTGTCCAGCGTAGGATGACTAAGTTAATTCCCCAAATTAGAAATCTTTCATATGAAGAAAGATTAACAAAGCTTAAGTTGCATTCACTGGAAAGGCGAAGAGTTAGGGGTGACATGATAGAGGTTTACAAGTGGATGAATGGACATAACCGGGGGGATATTAATAGGGTATTAAAAGTATCAACACAGGACAGAACACGAAACAATGGATATAAGAACATAAGAACATAAGAACAAAGGTAACTGCAGAAGGCCTATTGGCCCATACGAGGCAGCTCCTATTCTATAACCACCCAATCCCACTCATATACTTGTCCAACCCGTGCTTGAAACAATCGAGGGACCCCACCTCCACAATGTTACGCGGCAATTGGTTCCACAAATCAACAACCCTGTTACTGAACCAGTATTTACCCAAGTCTTTCCTAAATCTAAACTTATCCAATTTATATCCATTGTTTCGTGTTCTGTCCTGTGTTGATACTTTTAATACCCTATTAATATCCCCCCGGTTATGTCCATTCATCCACTTGTAAACCTCTATCATGTCACCCCTAACTCTTCGCCTTTCCAGTGAATGCAACTTAAGCTTTGTTAATCTTTCTTCATATGAAAGATTTCTAATTTGGGGAATTAACTTAGTCATCCTACGCTGGACACGTTCAAGTGAATTTATATCCATTCTATAATATGGCGACCAAAACTGAACTGCATAATCTAAATGGGGCCTAACTAGAGCAAGATATAGCTTGAGAACCACACCAGGTGTCTTGTTACTAACGCTGCGATTAATAAATCCAAGTGTCCGATTTGCCTTATTACGAACATTTATGCATTGATCCTTTTGTTTTAAATTCTTACTAATCATAACTCCCAGATCCCTTTCGCAATCCGACTTCGCAATCATAACACCATCTAGCTCGTATCTTGTAACTCTATCATCATTACCTAACCTCAGAACTTTACATTTATCAGCATTAAACTGCATCTGCCAATCCTTTGACCATTTCAAAACCCTATCTAGATCAACTTGAAGTGATAGTGAGTCCTCCTCCGAATTAATTTCCCTACCGATTTTCGTATCATCGGCAAATTTGCAAATGTTGCTACTCAAACCTGAATCTAAATCATTTATATATATTATAAACAACAGAGGTCCCAGGACAGAGCCTTGAGGCACTCCACTTACAACATTTTCCCACTCTGACTTGATTCCATTTATACTAACTCTCTGTTTCCTTTGGTATAGCCATGCCCTAATCCAGCTTAATATAGCACCCCCAATACCATGAGACTCTATTTTTTTAATCAGTCTTTCATGTGGCACTGTATCAAAAGCTTTGCTAAAGTCAAGGTATACAACATCGCAATCCTTACCACTATCAACTGCCTCAACAATGCTAGAATAAAAAGATAACAAATTTGTTAAACATGAACGGCCATTTATAAAACCATGTTGCGACTCAATTATTAATTTATGTTTTTCAAGATGAAGACGAATTTTATTTGCTATTATAGATTCGAGTAACTTTCCCACAATAGACGTTAGGCTAATTGGTCGATAGTTAGACGCAAGTGATCTATCTCCTTTCTTAAAAACTGGTATCACATTAGCAACTTTCCAAAACTCTGGCACTCTGCCTGACTCTATTGATTTATTAAATATGGTTGACAGTGGGTCACAAAGCTCCTCTTTGCATTCTTTAAGCACCCTAGCAAACACTTCATCCGGCCCTGGGGATTTGTTTGGTTTGAGTTTTACTATTTGTTTAAGAACATCCTCCCTGGTAACTGCTAAACTCGTCAACTTGTTATCTTTTTATTCTAGCATTGTTGAGGCAGTTGATAGTGGTAAGGATTGCGATGTTGTATACCTTGACTTTAGCAAAGCTTTTGATACAGTGCCCCATGAGGGACTGATTGGGGAGATGGAGTCTCATGGTATTGGGGGTGCTGTGTTGAGCTGGATTGGGGCGTGGCTATGCCAGGGGAGGCGGAGAGTTGGTGTAAATGGAATCAAGTCAGAGTGGGAAAATGTTGTAAGTGGAGTGCCTCAAGGCTCTGTCCTGGGACCTCTGTTGTTTATAATATATATAAATGATTTAGATTCAGGTTTGAGTAGCAATATTTGCAAATTTGCCGATGATACGAAAATCGGTAGGGAAATTAATTCGGAGGAGGACTCACTATCACTTCAAGTTGATCTAGATAGGGTTTTGAAATGGTCAAAGGATTGGCAGATGCAGTTTAATGCTGATAAATGTAAAGTTCTGAGGTTAGGTAATGATGATAGAGTTACAAGATACGAGCTAGATGGTGTTGTGATTGCGAAGTCGGATTGCGAAAGGGATCTGGGAGTTATGATTAGTAAGAATTTAAAACAAAAGGATCAATGCATAAATGTTCGTAATAAGGCAAATCGGACACTTGGATTTATTAATCGCAGCGTTAGTAACAAGACACCTGGTGTGGTTCTCAAGCTATATCTTGCTCTAGTTAGGCCCCATTTAGATTATGCAGTTCAGTTTTGGTCGCCATATTATAGAATGGATATAAATTCACTTGAACGTGTCCAGCGTAGGATGACTAAGTTAATTCCCCAAATTAGAAATCTTTCATATGAAGAAAGATTAACAAAGCTTAAGTTGCATTCACTGGAAAGGCGAAGAGTTAGGGGCGACATGATAGAGGTTTACAAGTGGGTGAATGGACATAACAAGGGGGATATTAATAGGGTATTAAAAGTATCAACACAGGACAGAACACGAAACAATGGGTATAAATTGGATAAGTTTAGATTTAGGAAAGATTACTTAGATTTATTTACTTGGGTAAATACTGGTTCAGTGACAGGGTTGTTGATTTGTGGAACCAATTGCCGCGTAACGTGGTGGAGGTGGGGTCCCTCGATTGTTTCAAGCGCGGATTGGACAAGTATATGAGTGGGATTGGGTGGTTATAGAATAGGAGCTGCCTCGAATGGGCCAATAGGCCTTCTGCAGTTACCTTTGTTCTTATGTTCTTATGTTAAATTGGATAAATTTAGATTTAGGAAAGACTTGGGTAAATACTGGTTCAGTAACAGGGTTGTTGATTTGTGGAACCAATTGCCGAGTAACATTGTGGAGGTGGGGTCCCTCGATTGTTTCAAGCATGGGTTGGACATGTATATGAGTGGGATTTGGTGGTTATAAATAGGAGCTGCCTCGTATGGGCCAACAGGCCTTCTGCAGTTGCCTTTGTTCTTATGTTCTTATGTTCTTATGTCAACCTGTCCTCGTCCCCACCCACATAGACTTGTTCGGCTGAAGGCATATTGTTAAGTTCCTCTTTAGTAAATACAGATACAAAATATTTATTAAAAATACTACTCTTCTCTTCATCACTATCATAAATATAATATAAATTGGATATAAGTTTAGATTTAGGAAAGACTTGGGTAAATACTGGTTCAGTAACAGGGTTGTTGATTTGTGGAACCAATTGCCGCGTAACATTGTGGAGGTGGGGTCCCTCGATTGTTTCAAGCACGGGTTGGACAAGTATATGAGTGGGATTGGGTGGTTATAGAATAGGAGCTGCCTCGTATGGGCCAATAGGCCTTCTGCAGTTACCTTTGTTCTTATTACAACCTCTGAAGGCTTTGGCATGCTGTGGAAAGGGAGTGGGAGTCCCTGTGCTACGAATGTTATACTTGAGTACTGTAAGATCTCTTATTGATTATGCTGCACCTGTCATTTCTTGTTTTGGTAAAGGTAGGATGGGCAAGTTGGAGAAGGTACAAAATGAAGCAATGAGAATTATCTTAGGATGCCCAAGAAATGCTATGATTGAGATAATGAGGATGGAGTTGAATCTGCAGAGTATTGGGGATAGAATTTCAGAGATAAATGTAGCCTCTGCCATTAGATTAATGAGAGGTGGGGGAGCTAATGAATTAATCCTCTCGGTTCAAAAGGTGGGAAGTAGTGAACAGTGTATGATGAAGAAGAGAGTATATATGAATAAATTATGTTATAATGTTATAAAGTATGATGTTATTACAGAGTGTATTGCTGTGCCCAAGAGAAAATTTACACCACCATGGGAGGATTGTAATGTAGATGTAGTAATTACTCCCTTGCATAAGAAAAAAAGTATGTATGAAATAGGAGAGCTGAGGGCAACATATGATTGTATAATTAGCAAACTGCCTACGGAAAACACTCTACATGTATATTGTGATGGGTCAGTAGCTAGGGATGGGAAGGCAGGATGTGGAGTCTTGATCAGGGAGTACACTGACATCGGCACTGTAGATACTGTTATTGGACGCCGCTTAACTGACAATGTCTCTTCAACGCAGGCTGAACTCCAAGGAGTATTAGCAGGATTACAGGAAGTAGTCAAATGTGGTAAAAATGTTTGCTTCTTTATTGACAGCAGAGGAGCGTTAGAGTCTTTAAATAGCAGACGCCCAGTATATCAGAATATTGTGATAGAGTGTAGAGAGAATGTTAAGAGACTAGAAAAAACTGGGTATAAAGTAAGATTCATGTGGATCCCTTCACATGTGGGAATACTGTTGAATGAGGTAGTTGATGACATAGCGAAGAGAGCCACTGAAAAAACTCTTGTTGATGTTGTATGTCAGTTAACCTTGAAACAAATAAAAACAAGACTCAAGGTGATTCAGGAGGGTGAAGAAATGATAAAGAGAATGGAAATGGTGGACAGTAGTAACACACTTAAGAATTATTCTTAAGAACATAAGAACATAAGAACAAAGGTAACTGCAGAAGGCCTATTGGCCCATACGAGGCAGCTCCTATTCTATAACCACCCAATCCCACTCATATACTTGTCCAACCCGCGCTTGAAACAATCGAGGGACCCCACCTCCACCACGTTACGCGGCAATTGGTTCCACAAATCTACAACCCTGTTACTGAACCAGTATTTACCCAAGTCTTTCCTAAATCTAAACTTATCCAATTTATACCCATTGTTTCGTGTTCTGTCCTGTGTTGATACTTTTAATACCCTATTAATATCCCCCTTGTTATGTCCATTCACCCACTTGTAAACCTCTATCATGTCGCCCCTAACTCTTCGCCTTTCCAGTGAATGCAACTTAAGCTTTGTTAATCTTTCTTCATATGAAAGATTTCTAATTTGGGGAATTAACTTAGTCATCCTACGCTGGACACGTTCAAGTGAATTTATATCCATTCTATAATATGGCGACCAAAACTGAACTGCATAATCTAAATGGGGCCTAACTAGAGCAAGATATAGCTTGAGAACCACACCAGGTGTCTTGTTACTAACGCTGCGATTAATAAATCCAAGTGTCCGATTTGCCTTATTACGAACATTTATGCATTGATCCTTTTGTTTTAAATTCTTACTAATCATAACTCCCAGATCCCTTTCGCAATCCGACTTCGCAATCACAACACCATCTAGCTCGTATCTTGTAACTCTATCATCATTACCTAACCTCAGAACTTTACATTTATCAGCATTAAACTGCATCTGCCAATCCTTTGACCATTTCAAAACCCTATCTAGATCAACTTGAAGTGATAGTGAGTCCTCCTCCGAATTAATTTCCCTACCGATTTTCGTATCATCGGCAAATTTGCAAATATTGCTACTCAAACCTGAATCTAAATCATTTATATATATTATAAACAACAGAGGTCCCAGGACAGAGCCTTGAGGCACTCCACTTACAACATTTTCCCACTCTGACTTGATTCCATTTACACCAACTCTCCGCCTCCCCTGGCATAGCCACGCCCCAATCCAGCTCAACACAGCACCCCCAATACCATGAGACTCCATCTCCCCAATCAGTCCCTCATGGGGCACTGTATCAAAAGCTTTGCTAAAGTCAAGGTATACAACATCGCAATCCTTACCACTATCAACTGCCTCAACAATGCTAGAATAAAAAGATAACAAGTTGACGAGTTTAGCAGTTACCAGGGAGGATGTTCTTAAACAAATAGTAAAACTCAAACCAAACAAATCCCCAGGGCCGGATGAAGTGTTTGCTAGGGTGCTTAAAGAATGCAAAGAGGAGCTTTGTGACCCACTGTCAACCATATTTAATAAATCAATAGAGTCAGGCAGAGTGCCAGAGTTTTGGAAAGTTGCTAATGTGATACCAGTTTTTAAGAAAGGAGATAGATCACTTGCGTCTAACTATCGACCAATTAGCCTAACGTCTATTGTGGGAAAGTTACTCGAATCTATAATAGCAAATAAAATTCGTCTTCATCTTGAAAAACATAAATTAATAATTGAGTCGCAACATGGTTTTATAAATGGCCGTTCATGTTTAACAAATTTGTTATCTTTTTATTCTAGCATTGTTGAGGCAGTTGATAGTGGTAAGGATTGCGATGTTGTATACCTTGACTTTAGCAAAGCTTTTGATACAGTGCCACATGAAAGACTGATTAAAAAAATAGAGTCTCATGGTATTGGGGGTGCTATATTAAGCTGGATTAGGGCATGGCTATACCAAAGGAAACAGAGAGTTAGTATAAATGGAATCAAGTCAGAGTGGGAAAATGTTGTAAGTGGAGTGCCTCAAGGCTCTGTCCTGGGACCTCTGTTGTTTATAATATATATAAATGATTTAGATTCAGGTTTGAGTAGCAACATTTGCAAATTTGCCGATGATACGAAAATCGGTAGGGAAATTAATTCGGAGGAGGACTCACTATCACTTCAAGTTGATCTAGATAGGGTTTTGAAATGGTCAAAGGATTGGCAGATGCAGTTTAATGCTGATAAATGTAAAGTTCTGAGGTTAGGTAATGATGATAGAGTTACAAGATACGAGCTAGATGGTGTTGTGATTGCGAAGTCGGATTGCGAAAGGGATCTGGGAGTTATGATTAGTAAGAATTTAAAACAAAAGGATCAATGCATAAATGTTCGTAATAAGGCAAATCGGACACTTGGATTTATTAATCGCAGCGTTAGTAACAAGACACCTGGTGTGGTTCTCAAGCTATATCTTGCTCTAGTTAGGCCCCATTTAGATTATGCAGTTCAGTTTTGGTCGCCATATTATAGAATGGATATAAATTCACTTGAACGTGTCCAGCGTAGGATGACTAAGTTAATTCCCCAAATTAGAAATCTTTCATATGAAGAAAGATTAACAAAGCTTAAGTTGCATTCACTGGAAAGGCGAAGAGTTAGGGGTGACATGATAGAGGTTTACAAGTGGATGAATGGACATAACCGGGGGGATATTAATAGGGTATTAAAAGTATCAACACAGGACAGAACACGAAACAATGGATATAAATTGGATAAGTTTAGATTTAGGAAAGACTTGGGTAAATACTGGTTCAGTAACAGGGTTGTTGATTTGTGGAACCAATTGCCGCGTAACATTGTGGAGGTGGGGTCCCTCGATTGTTTCAAGCACGGGTTGGACAAGTATATGAGTGGGATTGGGTGGTTATAGAATAGGAGCTGCCTCGTATGGGCCAATAGGCCTTCTGCAGTTACCTTTGTTCTTATGTTCTTATGTTCTTATGAGTCCCACAGGACTCTGTACTCGGACCTATGCTGTTTCTGATATACGTAAATAATCTCCCAGAGGGTATAGACTCATTCCTCTCAATGTTAGCTGACGACACCAAAATTATGAGAAGGATTAAGACAGAAGAGGACAGCTTGAGGCTTCAAGAAGACCTGGACAAGTTGCAGGAATGGTCGAACAAATGGTTGTTAGAGTTTAACCCAAGCAAATGTAATGTAAAGAAGATAGGTGAAGGGAGCAAGAGACCAGATACAAGGTATCATTTGGGAAATGAAATACTTCAAGAGTCAGAGAGAGAGAAAGACCTGGGGGTTGATATCACGCCAGACTTGTCCCCTGAAGCTCATATCAAGAGGATAACATCAGCGTCATATGCCAGGTTGGCTAACATAAGAACGGCCTTTAGAAACTTGTGTAAGGAATCATGGTTGGGCTAGTTGGCCAATGGTTTAGCGTGGGGAGTGTCGTGCGCAGTGTCAGTAGGCGTACGGAGTCGTGCGCAGTGTCAGTAGGCGTGGGGGGGAGCGGCCAACAGACTAAGAGAGTGAGGAAGGGGAGTTGCCACCACAAACATTCGCACACACACAGCCACCATGACCACCAACGAGGTAAGTCAACCCCTTCCTTTGTATTACACCCCCCCCCCCCTCTTCAGCTGCGCCTCTTGTAGGCCTACTGTAAGCTTACTCGTCTCAATAAGCTGACTAAGAGAGTAGGCAGTTCGTATATCCAGCCGACACGGTTTTCATTTAAAGTGGCAGCGTCAATAACATTTATAAGTGAAGATTTTCATAAATATTAGGATTCCGTCAATATTTGACTTATCTGTATTGCAACAGCAGTAATAGGCGAATCCCGATTTATAATCCTGACTGATTTAAGATTTATTCATTATATACTATTTGCTGTAGGTGTTATACTGTCGAGCGCAGTTTGTAAGATCAAAATTATCTTTCATAGGAAAGATGGATTTTTGGTGTTCAGCGTGTCCACTCGTCATGTGGGTTTATATGCATTTTCGCATGCAGGCCCTATGCTAAATTTTATGTATATTGTGTGATGGTTATATATCTATCAAGTAAGTTCAAGTATGTTTATTGAGACAAGAAAGAAATACATCTCAAAGGGATAGAGTAGCTTAGGCTATTTCTACCCGCCTCTACTTCAAGTCCCTCAAGGGGCTCACAAATTCAGTAAGTACAACCATATCCATTATATTATTATTATACTATGAACGGTCCATACATAAAGTAGTATGCAGAGTCCATACATAACGTGGCATGAATAGCGTGTATATGTAATCTAACACTATACAATATCATTGACTGGGGGTTGAGGCTTCAAAGACCTTACCAAGCCAAGGGGGTAGATGTGCGGTCACCCAGCCAGTTAGTGACCAGATCCAACGGTGTTTAACCAACGGATAGTCGAGGCAAAGTAATGATCAGGAGAAAGTGCTGAGACATTACAACTACTTAACACTTGGAAGGGATATGATGATGAAGATTTGGAATGGGACGGAGGGAAGGAACGGTACCCAATCCCCTTGGACGTTTGGGGATTGAACTCCGACCTGCAAGAAGCAAGACCGTCGCTCTACCGTCCACTCCAAGTGGTTGGGCTATTGGAGCAACTTTCAAGTAATCCACAACACCACCCTTAATATGCCATAATATGCCGTGAATGGAGTTTATGTAATATAACCTGAACAATGTGTATATCTATTTTATTGTGTGGGTTTACCTGGTCATATAGACTAATGTGTGTATAGCCTCGTTTGTATACTCATTTTATACACAATTTTTTCTAAGAATTAATGGCTGTGTTTGCTGATCAATACTGGAGGATGAACGACCTTGAACGAGTGACCCTGAACGCACATGCTTTCCTTATGTGTATTAATGTGTACTGATGTATTTAACCAGAATACTGTCAAGTAGAGTATATTTCCGGCCTCATTTTCATCATTTGAACTGATGCGCGCGTGTGTATTTACTATTACTATTTACTATCTGTGTCTGCAGAGTCGAACTATTAGCTCTTGGACCCCGCCTTTCTAACTAATCTATTTTTCCTCTATTATGTTTACTACATATATTTTTCTCTAACACACGCGCGCACACATCCCCAGGAAGCAGCCCGTAGCAGCTGTTTAA
The DNA here is from genome assembly GCF_040958095.1 of Procambarus clarkii. Lineage (NCBI taxonomy): Eukaryota > Metazoa > Arthropoda > Malacostraca > Decapoda > Cambaridae > Procambarus > Procambarus clarkii. The sequence continues at coordinate 24,624,932 of NC_091230.1, forward strand.
CTCCCAGGTACCTATTTACTGCTAGGTGAACAGGCCACCAGGCCTGTGTAGTGTAAGGGTGAAAGAAACTTTGCCCATTTGTTTCCGCCTCCGTCGGGAATCGAACCCGGGTCATTAGGCCTCCTGTGTGTGTGTGTGTGTGTGTGTGTGTGTGTGTGTGTGTGTGTGTGTGTGTGTGTGTGTGTGTGTGTGTGTGTGTGTGTGTGTGTGATATTGATCTGTGCTCCAGTCCTGGCATGCTCGGGCGATGATGTGGCTGCGAGGGGCATTCGTGATAACAATGGTTGTGAATTTGACTGGGGTTGGACAGATGGGTGGATGGGTGGAGGGCGGAAGAAAGGTAGTGAGTCTAAATTCCTCAATAACTTCCGCATAACTGGAGTTCCAAGCTCCACGTGTCGGGTACACATAAGCCTAACATGTGTATATATACACACTGGCTGCTTGTCCCAGACAGGCAGCCAGTCGGGGACAGGAAAGTAATTACTCATAGGATAATGTAAAGGTGGATTTAAAGGCTTGATGGCCCCCTAATAAATGGGCAGAATTATGCTATTCATATTTTGACACATGGAATTTGGCTTTACATCTGCTCGTGTCAAAAAAAAATTACTCATTATGAGTTTCCTGGAACCCCGCAGCAGGTTTAATGTGCGAACTTCAACCGTTCATGAATAACTTCTGCTAAGCAATCAACTTCTGAGGTCATAACAGCAAATTCTGTTGCTAGTTCTACAGCTATTGCAAGTGAACATGAGGGATCGTCACGATAATACCGGGCCTGGAATAATGAATGTCCACATCAGACTCTTATAGCTTAAGCTTATACAAAATACGACACGGAATCCCATATAGGGCAAGTATGGAAATGCACCTTCCTGAGTAGTTTTGTGTAAGAAGCTATCTTGTTCCACCGTTCCCTAAGGGAGTTTAGCTTGATGCTCGCTCACACGTAGTCCACTACTCACAGTCCTGGGCTTCTGCTACACAGTGCATCACTGCTGCAAAACCAGTAGGTCAAACAACCTGTCCTCTTAAAAAGACCGTCGCTTTTGGCGACGTTCATTTCATTTCGTCGACTTTTGGCGATTTCATTTCAAATTACGTCCAAATTTGGCCATAGCGCGCATACGGGCCAAAAGTGACGTTATTTTTAAGACGGGTTGGTGTATGTGCGAGGTCATTCCTGGTCTTCATAACAGGACTGATGGGTGACCACCCAAAGTATTCACATCTAAATAGAGAACATAGCGTCAGAAGCGTGGCTAAAGAAGACAAAGGTTGTGGGTTAACACGCTGGTGGTGAAGAGGTGGGAAGAGTTAGGGGAGTGAAGGCAGTCTCCATATATGGATTTACAAGCATACATGATTGAAACCAAGGAGCTATACGTAGCACACCGGTCGATTGGCAGTTAGGAGGTAGGTCCGGGTGGTGCCTGCTCACAGTGAAGGCTCACAGACAGGTGAGTACAGCTAGGCGAGTACATACACACACACCGCCTCAAAATACAGTGAAGGTACACAGTCAAGGGGGGGGGGGGAGAAGCGTCAAGCCATTACGGCTATATAGCACTGGGAAGGGGGTCAGGATAAGGGTTTGGGATAGGACGGGGGGGGGGGGGGAAGGAATGGCGCTCAACCACTTGGACGGTCGGGGATTGAACACCGACCTACATGAAACAAGACCGTCGCTCTATCGTCCAGCCCAAGCGGAAGGTACACAAGTGTTTTGTTAAGTAAGGTCAGGGAGCAGAGTTGCTCTGGTCACCGTTACTAACAACACTACATGATCAATACTGGTGTGTTGGGGGCTCCTCACACCCTATCCACGTCTGCCCTATCCTCCATCCTAAATGCCCCATTACTACATGGAACTGTATATGAAGTTTCAAGCGTGGAAACACTCTACAAAATGTAGAGATTACCAGTTGGCGTGAGAGTAATCCTTTCCGTTTAAATAATGTACGAGAAACTTAGATTATTAATCTAATTATTTATGGTTATGTGGCCGCTGACTATGGAACCGAATATATCGACTATTTTGCTCGGGAACGAGATTTCGCTACACAAAAAAGATCGAATTAAAGGTTACTAGTTTCGAATGTTGCTGCCGCTGGTTATGTTGGTGGAGGAATGCATATACACATTCTTAACATAAACACATGTTTTCTGTTTGAAAAGCAGTAAGAAAGGTAGAGAGAGAAAGAGAGTGAGAAAACTAGAGAGAGAAAGTGAGTGAGAAAGCTAGAGAGACAGTGAGTGAGAAAGCTAGAGAGAAAGTGAGTGAGAAAGCTAGAGAGAGAAAGTGAGTGAGAAAGCTTGATAGAGAAAGTGAGTGAGAAAGCTAGCGAGAGAAAGTGAGTGAGAAAGCTAGAGAGAGAAAGTGAGTGAGAAAGCTAGAGAGAGAGAGCAAGGGAGTGAGTGTGTCCGTCCGTGTGTCCCCGCGCGTGTGAATATGTATATGTGTGACTCAGCGGTCAGCCAACAACTACCTCGTACCACTTTGAGCACTCGTTAGACCTTAGTATAGCCCCCCCTACATCCCCCTATAACAAGTGACCACACTTACCCATCTTCTTCAGGCATCAATCACGCCCAAGAGCGACTTCGACCCCGAGAAGTCGTGCAAGAGGCTGCGCAAGGCGATGAAAGGACTCGGCACGGACTCCAACGTTATCATCCAAGAGCTCGTCAGCCACCAGAACCTGCAGCGACAGGAGATTGTCGAGAAATATACAGATATGTTCGGACGAGTGAGTACGATGGAGCGCCCACCTGGGCATATCATTTAGTCATTAGTGTTTTTTCCTGCCCGAAACGCTTTGCGTAATAGTGGCTTTAGGCATTGTATGTACTAGCTCTATCTATAAAGCCAACAAACTTTGTAAAATCTCTTTATGTATGTACCTTTACCTAAATAAAAATTATTATTATTATTATTATTATATCTCCAGTGTCTGAAATTGTTGTTTATAATACCCATCCGCCACAGGATCTGATCCTCGGCTCATTATCCTCTACAGGACCTAATTCTTGGTTGTTCTCCTTTATAGGACTTGATTATGTCAATTTTGCTTCTTCGGCCAGTCATAGAATAGGATGATGGGTGGTGACTCTCCACGTGACGGAGTTCTATATCTTTCAACTTTCGCAGGATCTGAAGGAGGACTTAAAGAGCGAGTTGGGCGGGAACTTCGAGGAGGCCGTCCTGGCAATGCTCGACAGTCCATATGACCTCCTGGTAGACGCCCTCCACGACGCTTTCAAGGTAGGTCTTCCCCTCCATATCTCCCCCTCACCATGATAGGCCCTCAACCTCCCCTCCATATCTCCCCCTCACCATGGTAGGCCCTCAACCTCCCCAGCATCTTCCCCACCACGGAAAGTTCTTACTCCCAACAAGATTGGTACTTAAACCTACCATGGTAGGTAGATCATCAGCCTCTCTCTACCATAGAAGGTTCTCGCCCTCACAATGGTAGACCTCTCAATCATTCTTCCCCCCCCCCCCGCCTGTCACCCCCCCCCCCCCCGCCTGTCACCCCCCACCCTCTCACCCTCCAGCCATGTTAGTGCGTGTGACTAACGCTGCCTCGCCTCCCTCAGGCACCCGGCACGGACGAGAAAGTCATCATCGACATCCTCTGCTGCCGCACTCCTGATGAGATCGAACAGCTCCGACAGCATTATGAGCTGAGTGAGTGAGTGAGTGAGTGAGTGAGTGCATTAAAGGGCTCAGGCGCACAGTTCTCTCCTCGTTAATCCTGTTACTAACAAGTTTGTAACTTGACACTCCAGTTAATTCTTAATAGAAACAAAATAATTAGCTCATCAAACAAACGAGTTTACAGCATCAGGCATCAGATGAGCTGATGCAGGATATCAGCTTAGCTTGCAGTTTCAAACAGGAACATCAGCTCAATGAATTGTTTATATAAAGCGAGAACAACATCTTCCCAAAGCATAATCTCCCTCCCCCCCACCACCACCACCACCCGCCATTACAACCATCACCTGGGTGACCCCACAGAGTACGGCACTGCCCTGGACGACGAGCTGGAAGCTGACCTCTCGGGAGATTTCCAGATGTTGATGCGAAGCCTGGTAGCTGCCGGTAGAGACGAGAGCGAGACCGTCGACTCGCCCACCGCCATCAGCGACGCTCAGGTCAGTCTCCCCTTAACAATGCAAAAAGAAAACGTTCATAAGCCCTAACTAATACCGTTTTCAATACAGATTGAGGCGGTTTCATAACACTAGTTGTAATTAGTGTACAGTATTTGTGATTTGTCGTTTTTGTATAAATATAATAAGATCCTTTACTTCTTTTAGTTGTTCTGTTCTTAGCAATTCTTACGTAAAGCAAAATCAGACTATTGACGTCTTTTGAAGTCATACTGGTAGGTACCTAATTCTACAGCCTATCATAGGAAATTCACTCATTGGCATGGATTGAGAACGACTACATAATTAGTGCTATTATCTACTCTCTATCCATGGTTAGGTAAGGTTAACGTTACTTTAGATTAAGGTTTGATTATGTTACGTTAGGTTTCATTACGTTTCGTTACGTTAATACAGTGTATTATTGACGATACTGAGAAATATGGAATTCGAAAACTATTTCAGTGTACCCGAGAATTCCGTTTACAGAAAACCCAAATTCTTAAAAGAAACCAGTTTTCAGCATAAACGTTTTATATTTTAAACAAACGCTTTATAATATAATAAAGTTATAACTTGATAATAATCTCTCTTTAGGATAAAGGCTCACTTCCCAGTTTACATGTAGACTATTACTGGAACCACAATATGCTTTCAGACTATCACATATATCGACGATTTGAAGAGGGGAGGGTTGTGGTTTCTCATGGTAATGGATTCGTTCCATGAACGGGCTCTAATTCTAATAGGACTGGTGGTGCTAATGATTTTGGCAGTCTCGCAAAGGGAGGTAATGGGGACATATTCCCCCCCCCCAATTCTTTTCTATGATTACAAACTTCCCCACTGAGGAGTCCGTAATCGCAAACAGTTCAAGAACTCCTGCGCTAGTTTTTATACACGGTGCTTTTAGTTTTTTGCTTTAAGATTTATTTTTAATTAGCAGTCACAAAGTAATAATTGTGTGTGTTGGCCTATAAGCAATCACGTCATTTAATGACTCATCCAACCTCCCCACTTACTAAACTCCCAACGATCCTCACTGACTCCCTTTTAGCTCAACTCTCGCACTCAACCCTCCACCCCCCTCACTCAACCCCACACCCTCCTCACTCAACCCCCCAACACTCACTCCGCCGCCTGGCCCCCCACAGACCCTCTACGACGCCGGAGTGGGCAAGAACAGCGACACAGACGAGGAAGAGTTCATCAGGGTGTTGAACATGCGCAGCTTCCCCCAGCTGAAGGAGACCTTCCAGGAGTACGAGCGCCTGGCCGGGGCGCCCATAGAGGACGCCATAAGTCAAGAGTTCACCGGTGACATGAAGTCCGGGCTACTGGCTATTGGTGAGATTCTTGCTACACAGTCTTCCCCGGCGGCTTGGTGCCTTCTCTTGGCGCTTGATGGATGGATGGATAGATGGATGGTTGTCAGTCAGTCAGGCTCTCGCGAGACTCGCCCTGTGTGTGTGTGAGTGTTTTTGTCTATTGGTGTCTTCAGGGTTATCTTGAGGTTATCTTGAGATGATTTCGGGGCTTTAGTGTCCCCGCGGCCCGGTCCTCGACCAGGCCTCTGGTAGGTAACAGGGGCATCAGGGTGAAAGAAACTCTGCCCATCGTTTCTCGCCGGCGCCCGGGATCGAACCCGAGACCACAGGATCACGCGTCCAGTGTTCTGTCCGCTCAGCCACTGGCTCCCCTATTAGCTATTAGGGTGGAGCTATTAGCTCTTGGATTCCGCCTTTCCAACCATCGGATGACTAATGTGTTGACACAAAATCTATTTTTTCTATACCTTCTACATATATAAGGGTAAGTATGTTTATATCTACACCCACGTCAACATCTGCCTACCCACTGTACCCATATTAACACCCGCGTGTCCAGAACACCCATATGAACACCTGCATGTCCCCCAACACCCGTAACACCCGCGTGTCCTCCACAGTTCAGCGGGTGAAGGATCCTCTTGGGTACTACGCTGAGAGGCTCCGGGCGACTATGGTGGGTCCCGGCACTGACGACACCACACTTATCCGTATCCTCGTCTCCCGCTCTGAGGTGAGGTGCCAGGGTGTAGGGTGTAGGGGTGGGGACAGGGTGTAGGGTGTAGGGGTGGGGACAGGGTGTAGGTGAGGTGCCAGGGTGTAGGGTGTAGGGGTGGGGACAGGGTGTAGGGTGTAGGGGTGGGGACAGGGTGTAGGGTGTAGGGGTGGGGACAGGGTGTAGGGTGAGGCGCTTGTCACGTAGGGTAGGGGAACCAGGGTGTAGGGGTGGAACATCAGATTATTCCAATTACTACATAGTTAGCAAGTAGTTAGTAAGCGGTTGGCAAGTATAAAAGATGAACTTTTGACAAAAGATTACACGTAATTAAATCACTCGTTATTCTCACTAAACTCTCTGGCTACCATTCCATAAAGGAACCAGTATATATCGTCTTGTAGACCGACTGGTCACTAATGCTTGCAAGAAAGAGAATAGTGTCTTCGGACACTATAATCTGTTATTAAAAAACATGTAAACACGAAGACTGAATTCAGATTTAGAAGTCTGAGATACAGAAAGACCTGAATCAACAACCTGTCCTCTTAAAAAGAACGTCGCTTTTGGCCGTTTGTCCGTATGGCCGAATTTGGACGTAATTTGAAAATGAAAAAAATATGAAAATAAATTTGGGATTTTTTTTTCAACAACAGTAAGTTAAGGGTCCTCTGATAGGTTAGGTGGGCAGGACATTCTCATAAAGTTTCAAAACGTTATGAAAAACGTTAATTTAAAGTGTCCTCTTATAACCTCTGCGCGTACGCCGGACGACTCAAATAGAAAACGGAACAGAACGTCACTTTTGTGAGTCGATTTCATTTCAAATTACGTCCAAATTTGGCCATAGCGCGCATACGGGCCAAAAGTGACGTTATTTTTAAGAGGACGGGTTGGAATCAAAGCCTAGATCACGTTTGCAAAAATATAGATAGATTAATGAAGCCTGCAATGTGATATAGGCAAACCATCTTCCCCAAAATGATACCACAGTACTTTCCCAAAAATGATAGCACAGTACCTATAGCAACAATTTGCTGGAACGTGCAAAAATAGACTGTTGTACCCCCAAAAGTGAACATGTACTGTTTAACTACCACAAAGGGATACCCAAAATTGGTATAGGATGTATACAAACTAACCTCCCCTAGGCCTAATATATGTCATCTTAAAACTATTTAAGCACATATATGGATCCATATACAATGTTTGGTTAGGTTGTCTTTCTCGTGCGCTAAACAAAATTAATATTACAAAACGTGCTTTTTCGGAGGTACATCAGTCCTTTTTTTGTACATTCCATGAATAGTTGCTGCAAGAACTGTCCTTTATGGATGACAGGACAGGTGGACGCTGTCCCTGTCTATATTAGGCTTGGCAACAGCCACATCTGGATTACGGGCTCACCATAGCCCGTGCTACATGGACATGATGTTCCGAGTAGCTAAATATAAAACAACAACATATTCGTAACTCACACTATTCAGCGTGTAAGCTCTGACGATTCACTAAAACATTCACTCGAGCACTATACTGCTGAGTGGGGAAACTGTAGGAAATTTCTTGGGGGGGGGGGGGGGTGGGTAGAAATAACCTAAGCTACTCTATCCCTTTGAGATGTATTTTTTTCCTTGTCTCAATAAACTTACTTGTAGGAAATTATACAACTTGTCTGCATCATCATGTAGGGAGCCATGTCTTTGAATCTAATGTCTTGAAACACATTTTAATCATCTATTTTATATTTGCTTAGCTATTGTATGTACACGCTCAGTAAACTGGACCAATGCACTCCAGATGTGTGTGTATATATATATATATATATATATATATATATATATATATATATATATATATATATATATATATATATATATATATATATATTATGTATCCTTGAGACGTTCTGATGTGTAAATTTCTGTCCTGTGTGGCAGTGAATAGTCATGACACCCAATTTAATTACTCAATATTAGACAGAAACTGTATTTAAAGTGTCAATGAAGATATACAAGTGAAATTGAAATTGAAATTGAAATAAGTTTATTGAAGTAAAATACACACAAAAGGGATGAGGTAGCTCAAGCTATTCTCACCCCGTTATACAAGTGATTGAATTATATTCTCTGAGCTGATCCCTCTGGTCTTGTCCCCTGCTGGACTCACCTCCCGGACCCTCGACGTGTGCAGATCGACCTGGCGGACATCCGCACCCGGTACAAGGAGATGTACAACGAGGAGCTGGTGGAGGCCGTGAAGGAGGACACACGAGGCGAGTACTGCAAGCTCCTGGTCGCCATCATCGGCAAGTGAACCACCACCACCTTCAGGGCTCCTCCCAGACTGCGCCTCATCAAGACTATAAGTTGCACTTGCACCAGGTCGTGTGTTCTAACAAGCGGTCATGAAGTTATGTTATTTTTGCTCTGCTGGATTTATTTTTGGCGTTTCATGCCTTGAAGGGTTTTCTATGAAGCTTTTCAAGGTAAACTAAAATATTTACAATTAATTAGTATGTCACATATGCACTTATTAAATAAGCCAATATTGACTGTAAGCAAGTGCGAGAACGGGTTGGTACACTATGGCATTTGTGTATCAGTTTTTTCGCCGCATGTCCTTACTAGGATTTCGCACCAGAGTCGTACCACATTTTGGTAACCGATCATTCGTACGAGAATTTGGCGCCAAATGTTCGCAGTAGATTTTGACGTGTAACACAATAGACTTCGTGAAATATTTTGGCGCCAGCCTCAGTGTGTTCTGGAACACAACCGCTTGAATTTTAAACTCTTAACACGTGCAGGTAAAGGACCTTGGACAAGCCGCCGGCTTCCTGTCATCTTCGAGGCCGCCACTAGTGTTGGTGGTTCTCAGGTAATTTTTTTGATACCAGCTTACATATATGACTTGGCAGAGCGACTCTGAAAATAACATAATGTCTTTAGTATTCCTTAAGGTGACGCCTGCCTCTAGTGCCTCTCATGTACACTAAGGTGACGCCTGCCTCTAGTGCCTCTCATGTACACTAAGGTGACGCCTGCCTCTAGTGCCTCTCATGTACACTAAGGTGACGCCTGCCTCTAGTGCCTCTCATGTACACTAAGGTGACGCCTGCCTCTAGTGCCTCTCATGTACACTAAGGTGACGCCTGCCTCTAGTGCCTCTCATGTACACTAAGGTGACGCCTGCCTCTAGTGCCTCTCATGTACACTAAGGTGACGCCTGCCTCTAGTGCCTCTCATGTACACTAAGGTGACGCCTGCCTCTTGTGCCTCTCATGTACACTAAGGTGACGCCTGCCTCTTGTGCCTCTCATGTACACTAAGGTGACGCCTGCCTCTAGTGCCTCTCATGTACACTAAGGTGACGCCTGCCTCTAGTGCCTCTCATGTACACTAAGGTGACGCCTGCCTCTAGTGCCTCTCATGTACACTAAGGTGACGCCTGCCTCTAGTGCCTCTCATGTACACTAAGGTGACGCCTGCCTCTAGTGCCTCTCATGTACACTAAGGTGACGCCTGCCTCTTGTGCCTCTCATGTACACTAAGGTGACGCCTGCCTCTAGTGCCTCTCATGTACACTAAGGTGACGCCTGCCTCTAGTGCCTCTCATGTACACTAAGGTGACGCCTGCCTCTAGTGCCTCTCATGTACACTAAGGTGACGCCTGCCTCTTGTGCCTCTCATGTACACTAAGGTGACGCCTGCCTCTTGTGCCTCTCATGTACACTAAGGTGACGCCTGCCTCTAGTGCCTCTCATGTACACTAAAGTGACGCCTGCCTCTAGTGCCTCTCATGTACACTAAGGTGACGCCTGCCTCTAGTGCCTCTCATGTACACTAAGGTGACGCCTGCCTCTAGTGCCTCTCTTGTAGTGTTATCCACAGTTTGGTCAAAATAATGGTTTGTGATGAGGGATTTGCAAACTTTTATGTCATAATGGTTAGTTTTATTACCCTGATGTTAATGTACCTAAGGTGAAGATGGGCCACTGTCAAGGTGGGCCACTGTCAAGGTGGGCCACTGTCAAGGTGGACCACTGTCAAGGTGGACCACTGTCAAGGTGAGCCACTGTCAAGGTGAGCCACTGTCAAGGTGGACCACTGTCAAGGTGGGCCACTGTCAAGGTGGACCACTGTCAAGGTGGGCCACTGTCAAGGTGGACCACTGTCAAGGTGAGCCACTGTCAAGGTGGACCACTGTCAAGGTGAGCCACTGTCAAGGCGAACCACTGTCAAGGTGGACCACTGTCAAGAATATGTACGATATTCACGACCTACAAGAATATAATAAATCATGCAAAATACATTTTGAAATATGCAAATCACAAAAACAAATGCAAATCACCACTCTCTTGGCCTGTGTGTTCCTATGTTACTCTTTTGTTTCTGTCTCCCTTCCGACCTCTTCCTCCCCCCCCCCCTATGTACCCTCCATAGGGGTATCCTCTCACCTACCTTACTTCCCCCTATCTCTACCCTACTCCCTACCCATACTCTCCACTTCCTTCAACCCTCCGCTTTCCTGTACCTTCACCTGTATGTACCCTCTCTAGGCAGTATCATGTGTCCGGTCTCCTGGTCCCAGCACCAAGTTTCATTACACTTGCTCAAGTTAAACTCTAGTGTCCACGTTCTGGACCATTCTTATTTGTCCAGATCATTCTGAAGATTCTTGCTGTCTTCCGGCGCATTTTTCCTCCTGTAACTTTCACATCAACAGGGAACCTGAAGAGGACAGAGTCTATCTCCTCTGGTAAGTTATTCACATTGATGAGGACAAGGATTTGTCCGAAACGCTTTGCGTAGTACTTTTTTTTTTGAGATATATACAAGAGTTGTTACATTCTTGTACAGCCACTAGTACGCGTAGCGTTTCGGGCAAGTCCTTAATCCTATGGTCCCTGGAATACGATCCCCTGCCGCGAAGAATCGTTTTTTCATCCAAGTACACATTTTACTGTTGCGTTAAACAGAGGCTATAGTTAAGGAATTGCGCCCAGTAAATCCTCCCCGGCCAGGATACGAACCCATGACATAGCGCTCGCGGAACGCCAGGCGAGTGTCTTACCACTACACCACGCAGACTGTATTAAACTGTACTGGTATGTGAGGGAGCACATATACACTACATATATTCTTGACCGGCTCATGTGTGGCTCATAATGTCAGCTGCACCCCTGGTAACACCAACAGCGTCCAGCCTGCTGTTTGGTTTAAAACGCGCCAAGACACCAGAGACACAAGGAGATAACCTATCAGCGATAAGATGTCTAAGGAGAGTGATTACGTCAAGATAAAGGGAGGGTGGTGGGTGGAAGGCGTCTGGTCGTCTCGACCAGTGTAACCTACACACCACCTGCACCCTGTACCTGTACCTTGCCCTCTACGGCACGCCCAGGTAAGTCTCCACCTTCCTGCCTCACACCACTACCATACCTCACTCTCAGAGCACCCGGTACCTCGCGCACCACCACAACTCCCCCATGGTTCATGGCTACTGAAGTGCTTGTGTAAAGGAACACATGTATTATCAATCAGAAAGTTTGGCAATATGTTTGCTTGTGATGTATGTCTATATATATATATATATATATATATATATATATATATATATATATATATATATATATATATATATATATATATATGGACACGTTGTACTGAACGGGGTGAGAATAGCTTGAGCCGCCTCATCCCTTTGTTGGGTATTAATACCTCAGTAAACTTATTTCAAATTCAATGCCTATTGACACGCATACCACCAAACATCTTGCCCCGCTCCTGTGCCAGGTAAGCTACGGGCTCACCATAGCCCGTGCTACTTGAAACTTGTTCCGAGTAGCTGAATCTATTACAACGACAAACATCTCAAAACTGGTGACCATTCCCCCACACACTACCATCACAATTTACTACCCAACCTTCAAATTACTGAACTACTATGGATGGACTATGCAAAATATAAACTATTGTACTATTGGAATACCAAAGAGCATTAACAAAAGTGTACAGTTACCTATAACCTAGACCTAAATATTCAATCCGAGGCCTAATATATGGAATAATAAGCCACATTTAGTACATATATACTTTACAAGACCAAGGAAGAGTTAGGCTTTGTCTCCCGTTGTCTCTACAAAATGTACAGTAAACACTATGGACTTGTTCTGTGTGCAACCGTTCGTATTGTGTACGTTCCGTCCACACTGACCGTTGGTACTGTCCCTGGGTGAGTTATATGTGTCACCTGCAGGTATATAGCGCCGTGCTGGTGTGGGGTGCCTGGTGCCCAGTGGTCGTCCACACGACCCTGGTGCCCAGTGGTCGTCCACACGACCCTGGTGCCCAGTGGTCGTCCACACGACCCTGGTGCCCAGTGGTCGTCCACACGACCCTGGTGCCCAGTGGTCGTCCACACTGACACCTTGCCGAATCGAACTATTCTACCCCGTCTTCCGTCGGAAATCAAATGACTTAAAAAACTCGAATGTTATTGAAAAGGAGTTATGGAGGGAGGACATGTTGATGCACTGCTCACATGATAGCAACTTGTTGCTTGTCTTGGACTAATATACCAGTTGCTAGGCTGTCCACATACCAAAAGCCTCTTGATAAATACTAGGCAGCCTTCTCTTCAGGTTAACTCGAGGGAAGCTCCGCATGAAAGCAGTTTAGCTTGTTAATGGCAAAGCTTTGTTAATATACTGTGTTACCATGTCCTGGTAAGACTATATTAAGCCCAGGTAAGCTAAGGTAGGTCAAGGCCCACACTTCTGTGTAGGTTCAGTCTCTAACTTCCTGGGGCCAGATTCACAAAGCAGTTACGCAAGCACTTACGAACCTGTGCATCTTTCCTCAATCTTTGACGGCTTTGGTTACATTTATCAAACAGTTTACAAGCATGATAACTACCCAATCACCTGTTGTTATTGTTATAAACAGCCTCCTGGTGCTTTGGAGCTCATTAACTGTTTAATAATTGTAAACAAAGCCGCCAAAGATTGATAAAAGATGTATAGGTTCGTAAGTGCTTGCGTAACTGCTTCGTGAATCTGGCCCCTGGTCTTTATTATGCCAATAAGACGACTTATGGACCATTGTGTTTCTATAACACTTCTTAGATCGTACACGAGCCCAAGACCCAGAGTGTGTATTGGTTTAAGAGGCGGAGTGGTTGTGATAATGGCAGTTGTGTGGAGCATCTGGAATCATCCTGGACGTAGGTTCGAACCCTCATCACGGCTCTTGTGGATTTGTTCATATGGAGCATCGTTTAGGCAACTTATGCAAAGTTCTCCATGTCGGCTTGGGTGATTAAACAGGGGGAGTGGGGGGGGTAAGGGGTCTAAAACCTCGGGGAGGTATAAGATAAGAGTTTTGACTAAGTGGCTGTTGAGGACGTGAGGTGATACTAGGGATAAGAGCCTCTTTGTTAATTACCTCTTGTCTAGTAACCCTCTCTCACCCCCCCCTTACCCCTACTGCTACCCACCATCCAGCACCTCACATACACCCCCTCACTGCTTCACTGTCCCCAAATCAGCAGCCACAGACTGGTGAAACACATGGAAGAGCAACAAGAGTATATCATGCAATCAGAGAGTTCCCCCCCCCCTCATACAGCTATAACCCTGATCCGTTTAGTTTTGTTTTGTTTTTCTACACAGGTGGGTAGAGGGACAGACGACTGCTGACTCCTGTTAGCAGGCCAAGAGCTGCCCCTTCCCACAGCTCATGGTAAGCCTTACCCACTAGTTTTCCTGGAATACGACCCGCCAATTCGTTTAACAACCAGGTACCCATTCACTGCTGTGTGAACAGAGCCGTACAGTTAACGATTGGCTCCTAGTCAATCCTCCCCCGGCCAGGTTACGAACCCAGGCCAAATAAATCGCTGGCGAAGCGCTGGGCAAGTGTGTTAACCACTGCGCCATAGGGACTGTGCGCATATAGCCAATATCATGACGAATGTTGAGCAATGTAATATAGTGATCAGAGATGTACTGAAAACGTTCGACAAAGTCTGGCACACACCGGCCTAAAATACAATATATGTAAACTAGGAGGTACACAGAGATGTACACCCGGACTATGGAGCTGCCCAGACAACACGCCTGTTATCTGTTGCCCAGACAACACAACAGGTAAGGTCACCACAGGAGAGCTGCCCATCACCAGTGTTGTCAACATGTACACACCTGACCCCCCCCCCCATCATGGGGACAATATGTAGAGGCTGCAACTCTACAGACCAGGATGACCAAAGACCTGACTGGTCAACACAACCAAGGCGGCAGTACAAGTCATAAACCACTCTGAAAAACCAATGGCAAATATTAACTACCAACAAATAAAAGTTCCAAATAATACACATTACAAAACGAAATCCAGAGCCCATTACCCTTGACAACCAGCGAACCCAGCACACGGAGAATACCGAGACTCGAAGTAGACCAAGAATAAAAAATCACTTAAAATTGCAGAATAAACAGCAAAAACATGCTTAGACAAAGTGAGAAGACAGAGCCACACTTATACCAGGGTGTTGACCCCCTGCACCACGCACGCCCTCCACTGCCCCTCCACACCTTAAGGACAACTAACCTGTATAAACTACAGCAGAACAAAACACGGCACTAACAACAACAGCCAAACACCGTCCACCATGTGACCAAAACAATCCAGAAGCTCCATGAAGCCCTGAACATACAACCACACGAGAGAGAGAGATATAATCTGCCATTAAAACATGTACACAAGCTTCTGAGAACGTATGGGTGAGTGTAAGTGTTCATGTAAAGATAAAAATATTTTGACATACAAGAAATAAACTTCACAAACACTTGCAGCTTCGTGTTAAGAGAATAAGCTTAGGTTAGCTACCACACACACACACACACACACACACACATACACACACACACACACACACACACACACACACACACACACACACACACACACACAGAGCAAGGTAGACAGTCCATCTCTTATCCCACTCTGTATTCCACATTTTCAAACTTTCCTCGACCTTTCCATTTTGTTTGTTTAAAAAAATATAGAATATAGAATATGATAAACCACCTCACCCCTTCCATCCCTCCCATGCCTCACAGCTTCCCTCACCCCCCCCCCTCACCACTTCTACCTAACCCTTCCCCCCCCGAAAACCACCACCACTACCACAGTGCTTATCTGATAACATCAGCAGATGTCTCTCCCACACTATCTGTCCCACACGTCTACTCTTCCATCACCTGTCTATTAATAGACTACCTGTTCCACCGGAACACTATCTACTAACCTAACCCCCCTCAACACTACGCATCTACCCCCTCAACACTACTCATCTACCCCCTCAACACTACGCATCTAACCCCTCAACACTACTCATCTACCCCCTCAACAGTACTCATCTACCCCCTCAACACTACGCATCTACCCCCTCAATACTACTCATCTACCCCTCAACACTACTCATCTACCCCCTCAACACTACTCATCTACCCGTGTTTATCATGCCAGGTAAGAGTGAAGCTGCAGAAGGGTTGAGCAGGCGTCGGCGGCGCCACCGTGGCGTATACTTAATACAGACAATTCTTTTGATTAAAACTTGATTTTCCATACATAATATTGCGTTTAATTCATCGTTAAACACATTAGGGAAGTAGGGCGAGTGTTTCACCTAGATGCACTCACCTAGATGCACTCACCTAGACGCACTCACCTAGACGCACTCACCTAGATGCACTCATCTAGGTGCACTCACCTAGACGCACTCACCTAGATGCACTCATCTAGGTGCACTCACCTAGACGCACTCACCTAGATGCACTCATCTAGGTGCACTCACCTAGACGCACTCACCTAGACGCACTCACCTAGACGCACTCACCTAGATGCACTCACCTAGACGCACTCACCTAGATGCACTCATCTAGGCGCACTCACCTAGACGCACTCACCTAGACGCACTCACCTAGATGCACTCATCTAGAAGCACTCACCTAGATGCACTCACCTAGATGCACTCATCTAGGCGCACTCACCTAGATGCACTCACAGGGAAAGTGCGTCAGCTTCTATGTACCGCCATCCCTTTACGAACCCTAAGCCCCGCGACCTGTAGTAGCCCAAGACATGAACGAACCCAAGACATGAATGAACCCAAGACATGAATGAACCCAAGACATGAATGAACCCAAGACATGAACGAACCCAAGACATAAACGAACCCAAGACATGAATGAACCCAAGATATGAATGAACCCAAGACATAAACGAACCCAAGACATAAACGAACCCAAGACATGAACGAACCCAAGACATGAATGAACCCAAGATATGAATGAACCCAAGACATAAACGAACCCAAGACATAAACGAACCCAAGACATGAACGAACGCAAGACATGAACAAACCCAAGACATGAATGAACCCAAGACATGAATGAACCCAAGACATGAACGAACCCAAGACATGAACGAACCCAAGACATGAACGAACCCAAGACATGAACGAACCCAAGACATGAATGAACCCGAGACATGAACGAACCCAAGACATGAATGAACCCAAGACATGAATGAACCCAAGACATGAATGAACCCAAGACACGAACGAACCCAAGACATGAATGAACCCAAGACATGAATGAACCCAAAACATGAACGAACCCAAGACATGAATGAACCCGAGACATAAACGAACCCAAGACATGAACGAACCCGAGACATGAATGAACCCAAGACATGAATGAACCCAAGACATGAATGAACCCAAGACACGAACGAACCCAAGACATGAATGAACCCAAGACATGAATGAACCCGAGACATGAACGAACCTGAGACGTGTTGGAACTTTCCACAGCTGATTATTTTCGGAGGTTCACTCTTGGGTATAATTTTTCATAAAAAAAATTACGATCTTGGGTGTTTAGAGCGGTTAATTCTGGACAAACAAACATAGCGGTATAGGCTGTCCATTATGGCCCGAAAAAGGGAAATTCGCTTTCAATGTAGACAAAATAAATACAAAAATAAGCATTTAAAATATTGAAGCAAAACGGTAAATTTCTTAAAAAGTTATAGGGAAAAACCAATGGTTACCTACAACAATAGGGGGTACCAGTAACGACAAGGGGTACCAACGACAGGGGTACCAATAACAACAACAGGTGTACCAACGACAGGGGTACCAATAACAACAGGTGGACCAACGACAGGGGTACCAATAACAACAGGTGGACCAACGACAGGGGTACCAATAACAACAGGTGGACCAACGACAGGGGTACCAATAACAACAACAGGGGTGCCAACGACAGGGGTACCAATAACAACAGGTGGACCAACGACAGGGGTACCAATAACAACAGGGGTGCCAACGACAGGGGTACCAATAACAACAGGTGTACCAACGACAGGGGTACCAATAACAACAGGTGTACCAACGACAGGGGTACCAATAACAACAACAGGTGTACCAACGACAGGGGTACCAATAACAACAACAGGGGTGCCAACGACAGGGGTACCAATAACAACAACAGGTGTACCAACGACAGGGGTACCAATAACAACAACAGGGGTGCCAACGACAGGGGTACCAATAACAACAACAGGTGTACCAACGACAGGGGTACCAATAACAACAACAGGGGTGCCAACGACAGGGGTACCAATAACAACAGGTGTACCAACGACAGGGGTACCAATAACAACAGGGGTGCCAACGACAGGGGTACCAATAACAACAGGTGTACCAACGACAGGGGTACCAATAACAACAACAGGTGTACCAACGACAGGGGTACCAATAACAACAACAGGTGTACCAACGACAGGGGTACCAATAACAACAACAGGGGTGCCAACGACAGGGGTACCAATAACAACAACAAGTGTACCAACGACAGGGGTACCAATAACAACAGGTGTACCAACGACAGGGGTACCAATAACAACAACAGGTGTACCAACGACAGGGGTACCAATAACAACAACAGGGGTGCCAACAACAGGGGTGCCAACAACAGGGGTACCAACAACAACAGGTGTACCAACGACAGGGGTACCAATAACAACAGGTGTACCAACGACAGGGGTACCAATAACAACAGGTGTACCAACGACAGGGGTACCAATAACAACAACAGGTGTACCAACGACAGGGGTACCAATAACAACAGGTGTACCAACGACAGGGGTACCAATAACAACAACAGGGGTGCCAACGACAGGGGTACCAACAACAACAACAGGGGTGCCAACGACAGGGGTACCAACAACAACAGGTGTACCAACGACAGGGGTACCAATAACAACAACAAGTGTACCAACGACAGGGGTACCAATAACAACAGGTGTACCAACGACAGGGGTACCAATAACAACAGGTGTACCAACGACAGGGGTACCAATAACAACAAGTGTACCAACGACAGGGGTACCAATAACAACAGGTGTACCAACGACAGGGGTACCAATAACAACAACAGGTGTACCAATAACAACAACAGGTGTACCAACGACAGGGGTACCAATAACAACAGGTGTACCAACGACAGGGGTACCAATAACAACAGGGGTGCCAACGACAGGGGTACCAACAACAACAACAGGGGTGCCAACGACAGGGGTACCAACAACAACAGGTGTACCAACGACAGGGGTACCAATAACAACAACAGGTGTACCAACGACAGGGGTACCAATAACAACAGGGGTACCAACGACAGGGGTACCAATAACAACAACAGGGGTGCCAACGACAGGGGTACCAACAACAACAGGTGTACCAACGACAGGGGTACCAATAACAACAGGTGTACCAACGACAGGGGTACCAATAACAACAGGTGTACCAACGACAGGGGTACCAATAACAACAACAGGTGTACCAACGACAGGGGTACCAATAACAACAGGGGTACCAACGACAGGGGTACCAATAACAACAACAGGGGTGCCAACGACAGGGGTACCAACAACAACAACAGGGGTGCCAACGACAGGGGTACCAACAACAACAGGTGTACCAACGACAGGGGTACCAACAACAACAACAGGGGTGCCAACGACAGGGGTACCAACAACAACAACAGGGGGGCCAACGACAGGGGTACCAACAACAACAGGGGGCCAACGACAGGGGTACCAACAACATCAGAGGTGCCAACGACAGGGGTACCAACAACAACAACAGGGGTGCCAACGGCAGCGTTACCAACAACAACAGGGGTACCAACGGCAGGGTTACCAACAACAGGGGTACCAACGGCAGGGGTACCAACAACAACAGGGGTGCCAACGGCAGGGGTACCAACAACAACAGGGGGCCAACGGCAGGGTTACCAACAACAGGGGTACCAACGGCAGGGGTACCAACGGCAGGGGTACCAACAACAACAGGGGGCCAACGGCAGGGTTACCAACAACAACAGGGGTACCAACGGCAGGGGTACCAACAACAACAGGGGGCCAACGGCAGGGGTACCAATAACAACAACAGGGGTGCCAACGGCAGGGGTACCAACAACAGGGGTACCAACCACCTCAACAATAACAAACAGCTCCATTGTGTGTAAAACGTGTATGTGTGTGTACTCACCTATTTGTCCCTGCAGGATCGAACATTGGCTCTTGGATCCCGTCTTTCTAGCCGCCGGTTATTTAAAGCAATGACTCCTGTCCTATCTCTCTCTATCATAACTACTTTTAAAATTATAAATAGAGTTTTGCTTCCGCAACTTGTTCCTTTAGTTCATTCTAGTTTCCCACTACTCTTACGCTAAAAGAAAACCTTATAATATCCCTATGACACATCTGAGTCAAGCGTTCATCCATGCCCCTTTGTTCTCTTGGTATTTAGTATGACCATTTTCTCTATTTCCACTTTGTCAATCCCCCTAAGTATTTTTATGTCTCTATAATATCTCTCCACTATCTCCTTTTTTTTGTCTAGCGTCGTCAGGTTCAGTTTCTTCAGTCGCTCTTCATACCCCATCCCTCGTAATTCTGAGACAAGCCTCGTCGCAAACTTCTGAACCTTTCCCAGTTAATATGTGTGTTTCTTCAGGTCGGGGCTCCATGATGGCGCGACATGCAGTAAGACTGGTCTTACATAGTCTTACTTTAAGGATTCTTCGCGGCAGGGGATCGTATTCCAGGGACCTGCCCGAAACGCTACGCGTACTAGTGGCTGTACAAGAATGTAACAACTCTTGTATATATCTAAAAAAAAAAAAAAAAAAAAAAAAAAAAAACCATACTCAGGGTAAAGCGCTCTGAAGGCCTTCTTACTTAGGTTTCTGAATGTTCTAACTTTTGCTAACGTAGAGTACGCAACTGTTATAATTTTTATATGTGCCTCAGGAGTTAGATTTGGTGTTACGTCCACTCCCAGATATCTTTCTCGAATTATCCCAGATAGGTAGTTTCCCTTCTTTGTGTACCGTCCCTTTGGTCTCCTGTCACATTTCCATAACTATACACTTGCTCGTGTTGAATTCCGGTATCCATTTCTCCGATCATTTCTGCAAGCTGTTCAATTCCTCTCGGAGGATCCTACAATCCTCATCTGTCACAACTCGTCTCATTAATTTTGCGTCATCCACAAACCGACATATAGGACTCAACTCCTGTAGACATAACGTTTATGTATATTAGAGAGATGGAACTGGTCCCAGCACCGACCCTCGAGGCACTCCACTCGTTACTGTTCGCCAGTCCGACTTCTTTCCCTTTACTGATACTATCTGGCTCCTGCCTGTTAGGTAATTCCTTACCCATGTTAGTAGTTTTCCGCTTACTCCCGCCTGCCTCTCAAGTTTGAATAGCAGTCTCATGTGCGGTACTGTATCAAAGACTTTTTGGCAGTCCAGAAATATGCAGTCTGCCCATGCTTCCTTGTCCTGCCTTAGTCTTGTTATTTTATCATAGAATTCCAGAATTATTAGGCATTATTCGAGGATTGTAAACTCACCTAGTTGTGCTTGCGGGGGTTGAGCTCTGGCTCTTTAGTCCCGCCTCTCAACTGTCAATCAACTGTGTGTGTGTGTGTGTGTGTGTGTGTGTACTCACCTAGTTGTACTCACCTAGTTGTGTTTGCGGGGGTTGAGCTCTGGCTCTTTGGTCCCGCCTCTCAACCGTCAATCAACAGGTGTACAGATTCCTGAGATTCCTGAGTGTGTGTGTGTGTGTGTGTGTGTGTGTGTGTGTGTGTGTGTGTATGTGTGCGCGCGTGCGTGCGTGCCTCACCCTGGCCGTCTCGGTCAGTGCCACACACACCGGCCCAACCATTCACAAGATGTTATGCAAGTAGTGAACGTTGGACTTCGGTGAAGGAGAGAGCCAGCAGCACTGGTCGTCAGGCAGTGACTAACATCCTGCGACCCTTGTACCTCCTCATATCTCCATCCAGACTTGTAAATAGCCTGACGTAAATGACCAGTCAACGTTGACCTTCGCCCCGACCTCACTGTTTACATACTGCTGGTGTGTTTACATACCTTCTATCCCCCCATGTTGTGTGGGTAGCTGCGCATGTTTACATGACGCAAAACGTTGCTTATAGGCAATGTGAATATATTCTGAACGTTTTGAATGGAGGGGCGCGCTTCGACGCTGGCTTGGACTTGACGTGAGTACCCTACGACATATCTTTCACTCTACTGACCCGAGTTAATGTCCTCAGGCTCTTTTCTGAGGCTATCTACGGCATCTCTTGGATGCTCCCATATAGTCAAGATGGCTTGGCACTTTCTCATAATTACCTTTACTTGAATGTTCTCTCAATAGGGAGTTTGATGAGATCAGTGCGTGTGTGTGCGCGCTATCCGGAAAACTTCACTACATTCGAAAACTGTGCTGTTTTGGTGTTTTCTCAAAGGTGTTATCCGGGCCAAGTCTTACATCGCCGCAGAGACTCGGTTTCAGAGTACTTGCAGCATCCTTTTAATGTGCATCCTGCCACCCCGGGCAGCCAGACACAGCAAGAAATAAGGGAATACTGCCTTCTGGAACCTCGGCACCTCTTGATGCCAGACAATATGACGCTCCAGGAGCCTTCCTCAGGGACCTGGGCACCGTATTGGGCAAGGGGGCCTATCTCAGGGACCTGGGCACCGTATTGGGCAAGGGGGCCTACCTCAGGGACCTGGGCACCGTATTGGGCAAGGGGGCCTACCTCAGGGACCAGGATGGAATAGGATGATAGGGGGGAGGGTGAAGGAGATGACAGCAAAGGAAGGTGAAGAACAGGAAAGGGAAGGAAGGAAAGGCGAGGGTGAGTGGAGTTTCAGAGTTCAACTTTGTCATAATTATTCTGGAAGAGGTCCTCGTCCAGGAGTTAGAGAGCAAAGGTTTACGTCGCCTGGTACTCTCCTCTCTCAGCCATGTCAATATGTTATCGGGTCTTGACCGTCTCCAAACTCGTCAAGATTCTGGCTATACATAGTCACATGCCCTTCGTTGTAGGGGAAGGTGGTGCGCATTTGGGGATAAAGCTATTCTAGCTAACAAGGACACCATAGTTGTCTGGCTGTGTCCAGAGCACAGGTTTCCCTCGGCGTCCGCCCATCTCCGTAGCAATATAATCAGTGTTGGTGAATGGAGAACCATATAAAAGTAATAATAATATGGACATCCAAGGCGGACCCGGCCAGTTCTGCAGTCACTGCCCGCTCTCCCTTCCCAACACCTTCGTGTTGGGAAGTCTCGGAGAGCCTGCAGGATCCAGGGTAGGTCAAGTTGATTTCCCGGTTGCAATTCTTATCCATGCAGTAGCTCAGTCGATTAAGGCGCGTGTGTGATCCTCTCGGACGTAGGTTCGAACCCTCGTCACGGCCCTTGTGGATTTGTTCACCTTCGTCTTCAAGATGAAGGTGACGCTCAGTGTAAACTGTCCATGGTGGTAGGGAAGTGTTGAAATCTATTTTGTCTTCATTTGTGTGTGTTTTAGGGAGCCGGGAGAGTGTTGGCAGCCGTCGCAGCATCACCGTGAGGCTGCGACGCTAAGTGTGGCAAACTTGATCACCCCGCCGACCATGTCCCGCCATGTTTCTCCTCAAACAAAATTAATTCTCGGACTGTCGCGCTGACGCATTCTAGGCCACACGCACATCATCTTCCCCAGGTTGGGCACCATGACGAGCGTCACGGTGTGGTGCAGGAGGGCAAGGCTTCACCAGCCCCCTACCCTGCCTGCAGGCCTTCGCGGAGGCGAGGAAGCTGCGCCCTCTGGAGGCTCCCTCCGTTGTAAGTTGACGTGAGCGCTCTCCTTCCTTGCCCCTTCTAATTAATGCTCAGATCATAGACAATCCTCTCACATAATAGGTCGCGTTTGTTACGGAATCGGCCAATCCTTTAAAAAATGCGATCTACTAGTAAGAATTAAAGAACCGTAATATCCTCCCCTGGCCCTAACACACTCCCCCCTCACCAGGGAAGCCTCTCCTCCCCTACTGGAAGGATGGTGTCAAACACACAATTACTACCTTCGTGTTAAGTATACAATCTTGCTTTGATTCCAAATACAAGAGTAAAACCGGAGTGGAGTAGCTCTGTGGCCCCCTCCACTCCAGTTTGAGTCATGACAGGGGAGAATTGACTAGGCACCACCTTTTCAGTTATGCATCTATTTTCACAGTGATATTCCTGCGCAGGCGTTAATCCTCTGGCTGGTCCACTGTTACTCATGTCTGCCTTACTCAGGCGGTGGATAACTTAGTTAGATTTTACTTTGTACCTGGTTGTTAACTGATTGGTGGATCGTGTTGCAGGTAAAACTAGTAGAGAACCATGATCTATGGGAACAAAGAGCTCTCAGCCTGCCAACAGGAGTCACAAGTTGTCTACTGCTGTACCCACCTGTGCCAAATAGATGATTGATAAAGATTAAGCCACCCAAGAGGTGGCACGGGTATGAATAGCCCGTAAGGCCAAATAGAGAATACGCAGACTATAAGAACCCTTCCACCCTACTCCTTGCTCACATTCAGCACCGCTCCTGTGCCAGGTAAGTCCACCACGGGCTCACCATAGCCTGTGCTACTGGTCCCGCTCCTGTGCCAGGTAAGTCCACCACGGGATCACCATAGCCTGTGCTACTAGCCCCGCTCCTGTGCCAGGTAAGTTACGGGCTCACCATAGCCTGTGCTACTGGCCCCGCTCCTGTGCCAGGTAAG
>NC_091230.1:24651834-24709334 GCF_040958095.1 Procambarus clarkii
ACAACAGAGGTCACGGCTACAACAGAGGTCACGGCTACAATAGAGGTCACGGCTACAATAGAGGTCACGGCTACAATAGAGGTCACGGCTACAACAGAGGTCACGGCTACAACAGAGGTCACGGTTACAATAGAGGTCACGGCTACAATAGAGGTCACGGCTACAACAGAGGTCACGGCTACAACAGAGGTCACGGCTACAACAGAGGTCACGGCTACAATAGAGGTCACGGCTACAACAGAGGTCACGGCTACAACAGAGGTCACGGCTACAATAGAGGTCACGGCTACAATAGAGGTCACGGCTACAACAGAGGTCACGGCTACAACAGAGGTCACGGCTACAACAGAGGTCACGGCTACAACAGAGGTCACGGCTACAATAGAGGTCACGGCTACAATAGAGGTCACGGCTACAATAGAGGTCATTGGACTTATACAAAATCTCAACTTCGGTGTTTAGAAAGGGAGGCTGATGTCCAGAGCAGGTCACTTGCAAACTCATACAAGTCACTAGTAACAGGGAAACTAACCTGGCAGTTCTATGGCAGTCAACGTCATGTCATTGGTAAGAGGAAGGACACATGTCAGGGAACTGTGAGGCAGGAGTCCCTCACCGGGGAGCCGGTCGGCCGAGCGGACAGCACGCTGGATTTGAGATCCTGTGGTCCTGGGTTCGATCCCAGGCGCCGGCGAGAAACAACGGGCAGAGTTCCTTCACCCTATGCTCCTGTTACCTAGCAGTAAAATAGGTACCTGGGTGTTAGTCAGCTGTCACGGGCTGCTTCCTGGGGGTGGAGGCCTGGTCGAGAACCGGGCCGCGGGGACACTAAAAAGCCCCGAAATCATCTCAAGATAACCTCAAGATAACCACACAAGCAGATGAACACTATCAATAACAGTGTGACATCTAAAGATGTTTGGTCTTCATTTGTAAAGAAACATACCAGCACGGATTTAATGAAAGTAAATCAGATAGTCTTGATATATAATTTATCTGGAACCATAATAACGAGGTTAATGACGTTACATTAATGCATTTATCCAACCTTTGGATAAATGGCTTACAATCTCGATTCGATTCTTCAGCGGAAAGAATCAAGCTGTGGGAAGAGCTTCCGTCGCCCATCAGATCCAGAGAACCCATGACTAGATGATGAAATAGATATTAGTGTGTCTGATATTCTTTTCATAAGAGTATACATCACTATTACCCTCCAGTTCATGAGGGTATGAAGCGTCCTTCCCTATGAACATATAGTCCGCCCCTTTCCAAAGAGGAAAACACACAAGACACAGGTACGTTTGCAGACTGCATGATTTTATACTACCCTAAGACCCTCAGGCCTTACATACTGGGCCTCACAGGCGACTATGACACTAAAAAGTAGAGATAACTTAGCGGGTGTGACGCGCATGTGTACCCGAATACCGAATCATTGTGGACATGTTAATCTTTGTAAATTATGTAAACCTAACAAAGAGGATAACGTTTTTAATCAAATGAATAAGAAATTATACATACAAAATTTGAAGTGGTTTACTAAACCACTTCTTTTCTTGAAATGTTGTCTCAAAACACACGTCGCTAAATCAATGATAGCGTTACCCCAAGAGGCATGGACGGTAGCTGGCATGTGAGGGGACATTTCCTCAGAGAGGTGTTCCCCTCTTCTCTCTGTATAACCCCCTGAAAGTTTACATTAGTCCTGGACTAGGTGAGGTCGGTGTTTTCTATGAAGCTTTTCAAGGTAAACTAAAATATTCACAATCAATTAGTATGCCACATATGCACTTATTAAATAAGCCAATATTGACCAAAGCAAGTGCGAGAACGGGTTGCATGGGTATACTTGAAGAGGGCTTATATCTAGGACCAGAGATTATTGCCCCCATTTTATGGGCTCGTCATAGCCCGTGCTACATGGACACTTCGTTATGAGTAGCTAAATCTCAAACAACAACAAATCCCCATTACACTGTTCTTTGGTTTGATAGTGAATAGGTCAACCCCTTTGTGACCCATTATCTCTAAACAAAGGAAGATTGGATTGATACTTGTGGAAAAGTCCCCTTACACTGATAGTCCCAGTCGAGATGCGACAGGACAGTCACGACTTTAGCCACCGTCTTCCAAGGCTTTTGTTGAGCAAATTGCAAATACCTCAAATCTAATCGTCAGACTACGCTGCAAGCCATCAGGGTGAGGAACGCGACCGTAATGTTAGAAGACCCAACGTTAGAAAGATTACTCTAAGACGAGTCCCCACAGCTGGTGGCCCAAATGCCTTGTTTATTCGATGAATTGCAAGCCCCACACTACATAACTCCTAGATGAAATACTGAACAGAAACCCCCTCCCCCACTCTTATAAATAATAATAATAATAATGCCAAAGATCGTCAAACAGAACGTCAAAACATGTACAAAAACATTTGTGTGTGTGTATGTGACTACTACACAGTGTTCATATATAGACATCCATATATGCTGAAACACATGTGATGAACCTCTCACACACTTGCAGCTCCCTGACGAGAGAGAGCAAGCTTAGCTCAGCTGCCAACACCCACACATGGTGTCAGCGAGGCGGTCAGCCCGCCTGCTATCGTAACTCGTACTGTACTTTCCCTTTTGCAACTTTTCCCTTCGCCTGTGCCTCTTCATCCTTTTTACTCCCATAACAAAAAAACTGTGGCCCGTATTACTTCCAGGAATGGTGCCAAGCTTCCTCGTAAGGGGATGGTATGATAGTTAATTGGTGAGCCGTAGTTAGGGGTAAGTAAGTAATTATCAAAAGAAGGCGCCAAGACTGTGAGACTATGTACTTGCGCTTGCGGGGGTTGAGCTTTGGCTCTTTGGTCCCGCCTCTATGTAGCACATTGAGGTGTGAGACTGTGTGAGCATCCAAAGAACCCTTAACATGACAAGTGTGAGAGGGAGACTCGCTACACTGATTACAAATTAAAACACAACCCGAGGGGGCAAGAGAACGTTACTGTACACCAGTCAATTAGATGTTTAGAGGCGAGTCCCGAGAATTGCACTCAGTCCTCACAGAAGTAAACTTTTGGTTTAGTACATTTATTAATTCGTTTTCTATTATAACGAATACTTAACATTTGGGTTTCCTCCCGTCAGGTGACCAGGAGAGACGAGAGCGGTTCACAGGTGCCACGTGGTTCCCGTAATCTCCACCCTCAGCCCTGGGCCTGCCCATGTGTGCCACCCTCAGCCCTGGGCCTGCCCATGTGTGCCACCCTCAGCCCTGGGCTTGCCCATGTGCGCCACCCTCAGCCCTGGGCTTGCCCATGGGGTAACTTCATTAGTCTCTGGAAGAGATCCATCGATCTCGCGAAGAGAGAACCGTCAACATTTTTTGGCAGCCACGGTCAATAAGAATCATAAACAATCAGTTGATTTTAGTGAGGTGAAGAGTAGTGGACAAGCTGGTGGACGAGGAGAGGTGGGGCCAGGGCGTGTGGAGGATGAGTGTCTCACGCTACGACGTGGACATGGGTAGTGGTGGTGGTGGTGGTGGTGGTGGACACGTGTCTGTGTTGAGCCCCTCCCCGCAGGCCTACCACACCACCAGCCCTCCCCTCGCCTCCTCACACACCTACACCACCAACAGCAACAGCGGCGGGGCGGCCCTCAGCCCGCCCCCACCATCAACGCCCATGCCCGCACCGGCCACTCACTCCGTCATCGTGCCCAATTCCGCCGTCCTCCACCAGCAAGGTAAGCTGTCACCTTTCCTCCCACTAGCTCTCAGTCCTGCCTCTCCGCTCTCACTCCATAACATCCATTTTTATCGTTCCCTCCTCACACACACATGACCCGTACCCTTAACCAGTACGTCTAATTTTGTACGTTATGGTCCCCAGTGTATAATGGATTATGAAAAGTAACAACTCACAATTATTCACGTTTTCTGTGTATCGGGAGCTTAGATTAGATGGGTTGTTTGGGTTGGTATATTTCTGGTGAGTATTTGGTATTTTTCACGCTGTGGCCAATGACGAGAACGGGCCGCACTATGCCCCAAGCTGCCTTCAACAATGATCAATAAATATATAAAACGATGAAGGCATATTATCAGTGACGTAGAACCCCCTACCCCCCCCCCCCCAGAGGGCAGGTCCAAGGACAGAGACCCACCTGAAAGGTATGAATGGATGTAAGATTATTTACATATCAACATACCTCACAATATTAAAAAAAAAACGAGACAAACTAAGGGAGTTAAAACAGATCAATACAAAAGTTCAAAGCTAAAGATGAGGAGAAGGGGAAGTGTTCCAGGACGTGACGCAGAACTAACACTATATTCCCCAACAATAAGCAGGTACAAGATCAAAGAGCACTGCATGCAATCATAGTGTGCAGAATGTGTATTAAGATCTTCTTCTGGTAAATCTCCGTCATTGGGAATCTTTCTTATACGTTTGTGCCCTAAGAGCTCTGATAGTGTTTCTTTTGCAAGTGCTTCAAATCTTGCTATGTCATCTCTTACAGTGTACATTAGGTCGGGCCCCTACCGATCTGCACACGTCTTTAAATGTTCATCTTCATTTTGCGGAACTTAAGTTGCTGTTGGAATTTGTTTGCGAAATTTAATTCTGTATGATTAACATCAAAATAATTTCTAGTTGTATCTTATTTCCAATATTGGCTGCTTCTTTTCATCCGCGTCCCTTCTGTGGCCCGATTGTAAATCTTAAAGAAATTTGTGCTTCACTGACATACTGTAATATTCTCTCCTTCCCGCGCCCACAGGTAGCTCGACGTCCTTGTGTGGCGTGGGCGTGTCCATTGTGGGCGGCGGGGAGATGGTGATGACGGGCGTGATGACCCTGGCGTGTGCCATCTGTGGGGACAGGGCCACCGGGAAGCACTACGGCGCCCACTCCTGCGACGGCTGTAAGGGCTTCTTCCGTCGCTCCGTCAGGAAGAACCACACTTACAACTGCAGGTGATTGATTGGTTGATGAAGATTAAGCCACCCAAAAGGTGGCACGGGCATGAATAGCCCGTAAGTGGTGCCCCTATTGAGCCATTACCAGTATCAAGAGCTGATACTGGAGATCTGTGGAGGTGCGACTGCACCCTGCGTGACGGGAGATGTCTCCCGTCGTGACCTGCAGGTAATCACGCGGTACTGTGCTGGTGATGCTGGTATTGGGACTCTGGTGGTGTCAGTATTAATGCCAACAAGCCCTGGGTGCTTTCCCATGAGAACGTTCCAAAAACAACACAGGCTGGCTACAGATTATAGCTCTGCAAATTTAGTGAGATACAACTTGTATTTGCATGTACACAGTAATAAATGGTAGGCTCACGAGTATGTTTCTGCCTTTTGAAACGTATGAAACAGTCAAAAGTCATATTTATAGCTTAACTGTGTAGCACGTTTTTTTGTTATTAAAGTCTGTCAGCCGTCTATCACTCTATGGAAGAAGGACGTCGTGGATGGGGGGGGGGGGAATAGGCGGATAGGCCTAGCGAGATTCCGACGTGGGTTGGAAGACACTGATATGCTTCTTTGTTCTTCTTCTTCTTCTTGCTTTGTAACACCACATTTATCATATTTATGCTACAATAATTCTCATAACGAAAGATTTGTATTATATTCAAGGTCACCCAGTAATAACTGGGAACCGGGTTGTAAACCGAGTGACGAAACGTGTTCCAGGGAAAAAACTAGTAGGTTAGCATGAATTATAGGAAGAAAACGCTCTATGCCTGCGCACAAGAGTTACATGTCGTCTACTGAGAGAGAGAGAGAGAGAGACAGAGAGAGAGAGAGAGAGAGAGAGAGAGAGAGAGAGAGAGAGAGAGAGAGAGAGAGAGAGAGAGAGAGAGAGAGAGAGAGAGAGAAAGAAAGAGAGAGAGAGGTAACGGATGTATACTAGAGACAACACTGGTTCATGGTAACAGCTCACTCCCTCCACCAGGTTCACCAGGAGCTGCACCGTCGACAAGGACAAGAGGAACCAATGCCGCTACTGCAGGCTTCGCAAGTGCATCAGGGCCGGCATGAAGAAGGAAGGTATGACACCCACACTGTACTGGTGTGGCTAGCTCAATGTACAGCTTCACTGGCAGGGACGTGTTCGCCTCCTAATGTGATCGCAGGGTCGAACGTCATCTCCTAAGCTCCGCCTCTTGACCTATCAGTCTCTTACCACATCTCTGGACGACTGCTCCAAGCCATGTACAAAAAACAATAATACCACTGGTGGCATTACTGTATTATCCTCTCATATTTCCTGTTTGTTTTAGCTTTAAAACTGTATTAAGTTCACTTCAACCAGTCAGATCTATTTATCTCCCGCTCTTATGCTCAAGTTATATTTCCTAATCTTTCTATGCTTTGGCTAGAGACATGGAGACATCTATGCTCTTTGTCTCTATGCTATGTTTGCTTCTCTTGTTTACCTGTAGTCTCTCCTTCTCATGTTCCTTAAGTTGAACACTGTCTCTCTGTTAATCTATTTTGAATTTTATATCATGTCCTCCGTTATTCCCTTTTCCTACACTGTGAAAAGGTCTGGCCCCTTCACCGTTTCCTCGAGTGTGGGGAAAACTACGCAATCTAACCATATTTCCATTAAAGTGCCGATATTTTGTCGCTGTAGTCAGTTGCGTCAGAAACGCGGTGCATTAACCCTGAGAATAGGTTGCAAACACCACCAGGTAACGAACCCAAATGGCTTCCAGCGAACGTTAATTGTCTCCGAGAGACGCACTCCAGGAATGTCTATATATAAAACTTTTACTGTACTGTAACATTAACTACTAGTACTACCTCTACCGGTACTACTAGTACACATTGCTAGTGATGCGGTCCCCTTTGCCCCACACACCACTAATCTATATTTTAATATTACTATTTAACTTATTCTGTGCACTAATACATGAACCATCTTCCATTACTGATAATAACTTATAAATACCATCGTTGTGCATGTGTGGTAAAAGTAATTTCCATTAACGTGGCCACGTTAATGGGCCACTGGGGTTGATTTAAGACCATATTAAGTGCAACTGTAACAAGGTATGTTTTGGTGTGTGTGGCCAGCTGTGCAGAACGAGAGGGACCGGATTAGCACCCGGCGGCCCAGCTATGACGAGCCTGGAGGACCCACCGCCATCACCCTTTCAACCATCGTCAACGCTGAGCACCTCTCACGTCAGGTGGGTACCAGCACTCGCTCACTAGCCTCAGGTGGGTACCTGCAATCACTCTCTAGTCTCAGGTGGGTACCTACGTTCACTCTCTCACCTTAGGTGGGTACCTGCACTCACTCTCTCACGTCAGGTGGGTACCTGCACTCGCTCTCTAGTCTCAGGTGGGTACCTGCGTTCACTCTCTCACCTTAGGTGGGTACCTGCACCCACTCTGACATTCTACATGTTATCTTATAAAACAGTTCTATCTATGGGTCGACGTCCCCTCTCCCCCCTCCCCCCAAACACACTCCTCCAGGCACCCAATTAATCACAGCGTCACCACTCTACATTAATATCAACTGTTAAAAACATTCTCATTTGTATCCATTAACATACTTATGCTACTTTATTATGGTACCTCTAAACTATACGAAGGGTTGCAACCATGTCAAGAGACACACATGTGATGGCAAGATCCTGGTCTCACGGGAAGCTTGTACATAATACTAGCAAAACGATGATCGGTAATGATATTATCTTCACGAATATGAATGAAGGGATGAATTGTCGCGCTCCAAATAGCATATACCGGTAAGTCTAACGACTGGACATTGAATGATATAATGTTAGGAGAGTATGACCCAGTTCCTGGTCTTTGGTTTTAAACATACGAATGAGGAAAGCGTCAGTTGTAGCCTAGGTAACTGTTTTGTCTTGTTTTACACAACCTGACCTTATCATTTACTATACCACACTGTGGGATATGTGTGTGTGTGTGTATGCGTCAGTTGTAAACAAATAACATCACACCGATGTGTTCAGGCCGTTCAGTGTCCTATTATAATTACCCAAGTTTAGTTTACTATCATTTCTGTTACACGATGTTTTATCTGCACTGTTTGTGTAAGCCTGACGAGTCATGGTGGCCCAAGATGGGTAGCCTTATGAAATCGTAAAGCCTTTATTCCATGCAGCGAATGGAGGCACGGGATAAACCTCCATGCACACCCCGCTACGATAATAACCTCCCAGGATGCAGGTCCCTTACCTCTCTGCGACCCTGGTGCTGTCTGGGTCACACATACACACGCGTTGACTTTCAGTAACTAACCTCAGCCCAAAACCCCCAACATTAACACAGTAACTATGCTTATTACAGGGCCTATGGTTCAACATGCAGTAACCATATCTATATAAAACACTTCTCTACATTAAACCAAACGTGTGTGAACATTCATGCACAAATGTAAGACGTGCACAATGTGAATACATCCTTCATTAATGAGAAACATCCTCAAACTTTACATCAACTACGCATTCAGTGTCTCTAAAAATAATTATCAGATAACAATTCAAGGTCGTCGAAGACATACATTCCGAGACGTTGATAACCGATAATTTGATGAAGATTAAGCCACCCAAGAGGTGGCGCTGGCATCAATAGCCCACAAGTTGATGATCATTAACTGACTTTTTGTTTAAGGAATGCACAAAGCCTAGCTGCAAGTTCTCCAAGGCGAGAACTCCTCGTGAACATTAGGTATGTGTATCTGCTAAGATGGTCTCCAGTTAATATAGTCTGGCCACACAAGGGTTTAAAATAAGGAGAAAAGTATTAACAAACGAGACTTTGTGGTCGTAAACGAGGCTTCTCCACAGTTTCCATTAATGTGATAATTATACACTCTACACTCATATTCACCAATACCTCTTTTTCGACGGTTGAAAGGAAATAAGAATGAAGAGCCAACATATTAATTATACTGATGAATAATGCGCACATGCATGCGCTTTAAAACACACACATGATATGAGATATCATGTGTGATATCATGATATAGATATAATAGCGTCCACTAGGCTCAGGAACCTGTACACCAGTTGAGAAGCGGGACCAAAGAGCCAGAGCTCAACCCCCGCAAGCACAAATAGGTGAGGTGAGTACACACACACACACACACACACACACACACACACACACACACACACACACACACACACACACACACAAACACCAACGGCAAGTGGTTGGACGAAGACGAACACGTGTACAGGGTTGCTGCGTGAACATCTGAACAAGCCAGAGATGGCCGAGAGCTATAGTTTAGTTCCTTTATTATGCACCCCATACCCATCTTGTGGGCGGTAGTGGAAAGGGTTACGGAGGCACATAATGGGCTCAGGGACTGAACCCCACAATTCATTTAGCTAAGCAAGTTACAATCTCGATGAGTTAGTTACAAAATTCAATACACGTCACATCATCAATGGGCTCGAGATTGACCACAAGTACAGTTTCTAAATTTAGCAACTGACATATGTAGAGAGCCAACATCACAATTGATATGTTTGTCCTGCACACCGCCCCCCATCCAGTGGGCAGCGGTGGATAGGTTACAATCACTTAGTTACTACCTACAGTTAGCAAACTGGGGAAATTTGGCTAAAATTTCTGGTGGCAGATCATTTGAATTAAATATTTAAACATTTCAGAATCATTTGTTATAGAATAGTCTCTGAACTCACGTATCTTTTCGCACTCCATCACATAATGACGGAGGGTGTGCGAATAATTTTGTTGACGGTTTACATTTGGTCAGGTCTACATCAGCAGATAATGTATATACTAGTATATACTATGCCTAAAGTCATTAATAAGCACATATTTTCGGGCAAGATGTGGGAAGAAACTTAAAAACTAAGACTTAATGATTGAGATCAAAAGCAAGAATTGAACTGAAATAGGAATACAAATTATGTCAATAATTACATGTTGAATGGAACAGCAGAAATTGCAACGGAAGAGGGAGTGAGTTATCAGGGGAAAGCGCCAAGCTATTACGACTATATAGCACTGGGAAAGGGTCAGGATAAGGATTTGGGATGGGACGGGGGGAAGGAATGGTGCAACGGAAGAGCACAAGTCATTTTAACTAAATAAACATACGGACTGCAATTTTCTTTAAGTTTATACATGACAGATGTCAGCAGTTATAGAAGTTAGTCATTAAAGTTTGAGAATAGCAAGACATAGGTTGACATTTAGGAGGTAGGATAGGTTACATGGAGTTGATTAGGTAGTACAGTACTTAGTTTTTTTATATAAACTGGTTGAGGGACAGACTTTGACGTGATTGGAAAGGACATTGTACAGGATTAGCATTACAGTTCAGTTGTAATATATATAAAACATACATATTTATTTTAGGGACCCATAGCCTCGGCGAAGAAAATAAAGAGTATTCAGAGAAGACATTGTGGATTCTCACTGAACACTTTAATAATTTTTTCAAATAAATATCAATGAAGAAATTTCTAATTTCTTCATTGATATATATTTTATCGATGTTAAGGGCGAGTTTGTTAGCAGTTAGCCAAAGATAAACTTTATTTAAAATAAAGTCTAAATTTAGACATTTAGTTCAGTATTCACCGTTTCATTCAGGATAAGAGAGTTAGGACTGGAGAAAATGAAGGTTGTGTCATCAGCAAATAAAATTGGCTTGAGGTGTTGAGAGGTATTTGGAAAGTAATTAACATAGACGAGATAGAGGAGAGGGCCAAGTATACTACCCTGTGGAACACCAATATTGATGGGTAGGAGGGGAGAATTGGAATCATTCAAAGAGACATACTGGAGCCTGTCACTGAAGTATGACTGGAGGGAGTGACCTCTGACTCCATAATGTTGTAAGTCAAGGTTATTGTGGTTAACATTGTCAAAAGCCTTACGTAGGTCAACAAATAACACAACATGGTTCTCATTTTTATCAAGAGATAAATTATGTTATTATTATTTATTATGTCACGTATAAAGTTAATCATACTATTCAGTGCATCATTGGCGTTTTTTTTTTTTTGAAGCCATATTGGCAAGAGCTAAGTATATTGTGTTTGGCTAGATAAGAGTAAAGTTGCTTGTAGATTAACTTTTCTAATATTTTTGACAAGATTGGCAGGATTGATATTGATCTGAAATTGTTGACATTAGTGAGATCACCACTTTTATGGACTGGGATTACTATTTTTTTTTGTAGAATATCCGGAAAGGTTTGGAGATCGAGTGATTTGTTGTAGAGCAATGTAATGGCCGGAGCTAAAAATATGGATTTTTTTTTTAAATTAGTTATTATCTCAGCAAGGGCACTTGACTTTTGTTTTAAGAGAAAGGATTATCTCATTAACGTCAGAGGAATTAGTGGGAGATAGGTACAGACTCTGGATAGATTCCTGTGAGGTAGTCTTTAACATTAGTTAGGAATGATGGGATATTATTTGCAAGGGATGTGCCAATGGATGAGAAGAAACTATTGAATTTAATGGCAGTGTCATTCAAGATCTTCGAGTAACTCCTTGCAACTATATTCCTCTGTTCACCCAACACTGATTGGGTACTTGGTCGTTAACGATTGGTGGGGTTGTATTACCCAGGGAAAACTAGTAGATAATTTACGGATTACCATGAGCAATGAAATAAGAAAGCTCTTAGCCCGCTAACAGGAGTCAGCAGTCGTCTGTTCCTCTACCCACCATGTGCAAAAAAAAAAAAAAAATGCTGTCTGATAAAGCAGCAGAATGTAAACAAATACTTAATATTTTACGTAATATTGACAAAATATTAAATATAAAATATAAAAACAAAATGTTGTTTGATGAAGGGGTCACGACGGCAGTGATGCCAGGGGTGGGTGTCTCTGTGTTCCCTTTGACGGTATAAAACGCAAAGCCCCTTGCGGCTACATTAACATCGCATGTCGACGAAAAGAAACCCGCCTTACGGAGTAAAAACACACTAAAAGGCAAACGTTTGGAGAGCCCCAAGTCCCCCACCGGCTCCCACCCGACACAGAATGCTAGATAGACAAAGTTGTGGCAGAATTACAATGGTCCCTCCTAAACTCATACCCAATTGAGCAAACACGTCTTGTGACCTCCGGGAGGGCAGGAGCCAGGCACCCACCACGCCCTGAGGGGCACACGCCAGGACCCCACCAAGACCCACGGCACCTCTCGGTCAAGCCGGCGCCGGATACCGTCTCCCCGCCACAAGAACCGGCCAGAAAACAAAAAATCTACCAACTTGCCAGTGACCCCGGGCGATAATGCGCCAGGCGTCGGGACAGTCCGGACCATGGGGGAGTACAGAGACCCACTGGGTAAAGTGGCGTCAGGCGTTCCGGGCGTAGGCCAGACCTCCGCTCGTCGTCACCATTTAACCATGAGTGCTAGCACACACATGTAGGGCTGTGCTACATAGTCTTCTAGGCTTGGTGCCTTCTGTTGATGATTGTTTACCTAGCTCTGTGGTCAGGTCAGGTCAGGTCAGGTGGTTGCGTGGCTTACCTGTCATTTCATCCTTGTCTACTTACATCAAGACTTTACTTCACTCAAGACACTTGCTTGCCAGTTTTTTTTTAACACAGTTCGTCTGCAACTTCTCTAAGCAATTCTCATAAAAACTGGGCAAATGCTAATTAATCCAACCGCCACCCGCATTGTTTATGAGTCAACAATTTGCACACGACTGGTGATTCACAGCTGATCAAACATTCGAACTGTCCTTAAATGGACCCAGAACAATTAACTTCTCTTACTCTAAGTCTTAACTATATATACACACAAAATTACAGTATGTAATATTTATATATCTTTTGAGAATATCAAATGTTTGATTACACAGTAGGGTAAAATATATGAATGCGCTCTCCTTAAAAGGGAAGGGACATCACTTTTAAGGGTCTGAGTTTGGTGCAGTGGTTTAAGGAGTTATGCCAGTTACTGGTAAGTAACTGTGTTGGCTGGGGTTCGAGTCTCCTGATGGGTTGTGTGTCTAAATGTTGTTTAACTTCACTTGGGAGTTTAAGCAAGTTAGTGCATATACATACATACATACATACATACATACATACATACATACATACATACATACATACATACATACATACATACATATATATATATTTATATTTTTGAAGGAACTAAACCTTTTAACATAAATATGCCTTTTATTCCTCATATTACTTATCTGTTATCATTTTGTTAATTCAGCTAGAATTTACCTACTTAAAATTGTTTGTTAGATTAAGGTCCTGCCCGAAACGCTGCACGTACTAGTGGCTTTACAAGATTGTAAATATGCTATGTATTCTCACAAACCCAATGTACCTTCTTGTATATAAATAAATAAACATTAGGTACATGATAATTAAGCACTCTGCTCATATGGATAGTCATTCATCTTGCACTAGCCCTTCATTCACATTTTTTTCTCTCTTTGCTAACTGAAATTGTCCACTGATCTGACTTATATTCTCACTTAAAATTTGTACATACATTCTTATTTCTGCTTCATCGAGTGACTAGCCTGTCCCAACCTTGCCCCTTTTACAGTTCTCTCCAGCTGTTGGGGATGTGAGCATGATGAACAAGAAGGTGGCCGGGGTTATGGATGTGTGTGACAGCATGAAGCAGCAGTTGCTCATATTAGTCGAGTGGGCCAAGTACATCCCTGCCTTCTGTGACCTCATCCTTGATGATCAGGTCAGTTCAACCAACAACTTCCTCCCAAGTACCCTAAGTTGCATATATATATTATCTGGTGCCCATCATATAGCATACTGTGTAGTTTAACACTGAAAGACCATCAGGTACTTCCCATCATTTATAATCTACTAACTTAGGCCATCAGGTCCTCCCCATTACAGTATATATATAATCAGCTATAGTAACTGAGAACCCTTTAGCAATACACCATCAATTACAGCTTATTTAGTTTGTTGCAGTGCTTACTCCTGATCATATTAGGAGCAGCCTATTTCTCTCAATAGGTTGCTCCTCATACATCCAATCGCTTTCAATCTAAATACTTCTCATTCTGCCTACCATTCAAAAGTTCAAGCATCAAACAGTCAGGTAATTACCACTCACACTTGTGGAGGCTTTCTGGACAAAAACCTGTGTGATCTTGGATGATGCAACTCACCGCGACGTGGAAAAAACTAACAAAAAACGATAACAGCACAAAACATATGTAAAAAGACAAGTGCATAAGACAATTTTTTAAGTGTAAAATTACTTAGTAAAATTTAGGACCAAGTTTGGTCTTCAGTTGGTGGTTGGCAAGTAGTGTCCAAATAAATGACTTTTTAAAAATTATTTGAAAATAAATATCATCTTTTGTGTTTTTAAATATTGGGGGTGAAGATATTATATTAGATGGTATACCCAGATAAAACTTTGATTGTTTTAGTATATACAGGCCAGGTACAGAATACTGTACTATGGCATATGGCAAGTCAGTTTCTCATTGGGTCAGATCTCAACATTGTTCAAGATTTCTGAGGTGCTGCCCAATGGTTTGTTTAATACACATCATTACAGTACTGTATTTTGCCTACTGGTCACCAGCCTTAATAGCTGTGATGACCAGCTATTATTAGACCAAGTTTATTACTCGGAAGAAGCAAAATTCCTTGTTCAGAATACATGTTCTGCATTGTGGCTCGATATGCTCGGAACTTTTGGTTGTTGGTGTGTGAAACATCAAACGTCTGGAGCAAGTGGTTTGAAGGTACATTATCTAACTTGTTCATTATTTTAATGAGGTCAGTTTAGTTTGACAAAATTTCACTAAGCTATGTTGTGAAGCTTTGATGAGATTGAGTTCTTTGAGCCTGTCTCCCTTAATGTTCTCTCCTGCAGATATGAGAGCTTCCCTATTGTCTTGAAAATTGGGAATAGCATCACTCGGTATGAATCAAAACCACTTTATTGAAGATGTGAAAGTGTTTGTGATGTTAAATCTAACCTATTTATAGTGATAATGTTTGCTAATATTATATTCATACATGGTACATATGTATTTTTGTAATCAGTTTAATTATACAGTAGTATAACATACTATCAAGTTATAACAAATAAAAACACCAATAATGTTTAGCAGAAACCTATTCAAATTAGATTTGTTTTTTTTAGAAGTTTATGAAATATACAATACAGTACTGTAATAAAAACTTCTATATAATCTTCATTAGCAAAATCAATATATTATTTATATGTAAATTCACTTGTTTAAACTGTGTATTTAAGTATGGTTGATAATTATCATGTGATTAGGGCATCAACAAGATCTTATTGCGGAATAATGTAGTGATTTTGTTTTTTGATTATGAAGTTCTTTATGGGTCAGATACTCTTGAAATTGCCTAAAAGCCTCCAAGGTGCATTGCTCATATCACATCACTACTTCCCATCAGGTACTGTCCATCATGTAAGACCCATCAGGGGAGGCTCACCAGGTATCGGCCATCAGGTACTGCCTATCATGGGAAGCACCAGTTACTCCCATTAGCTATTGTCTAACAAGGTGGGCCAGTGTGTTACTTTACATCAACTGCCTCAAAATGGGCACAAATATTTCAGGCATTACTGTACAATACAATAATTCATATCTTATATTATGCCTGTTAGGTACGGCTTCGTCGCAGATGGTCCATCAGATGTGCCTGTTACATACTGCTCATTGTTTTTAGGTCTGTCAGCTTCCTAATGAGGGCTTTTCAGTCTGATATTATACTTGTAACATCTTTACAAATAGTAACCTTACACTGTGAAGCTTATACAGGATTATTATTCTATCTAGTATCTAATTCATCATCACTCCCACCTGATTCCCACTTCCTCAGGGCATCAACCTGGAAGAAATATTAGAGCAATATAGAGAAAAAGTAAAGATGTACCACATTACATGCTGCAGCAAAACACACACACTCACCACCGTCACACTTCAGCACCCTAATGATTCACACAACCTAGTGAAGTGTTTAATAG
The DNA here is from genome assembly GCF_040958095.1 of Procambarus clarkii. NCBI lineage: Eukaryota > Metazoa > Arthropoda > Malacostraca > Decapoda > Cambaridae > Procambarus > Procambarus clarkii. The sequence goes on from NC_091230.1 coordinate 24,667,839, forward strand.
CCCAGACATCAGGATGAATTTCTTCCCTACCAGAAAAAACTAGTCGAGAACGTATTACATGAATTCTCATTTTAAAAATTTCAAACATTCATTCTCTTATCAAACTGATGCCATTTATCTGTATTTCATAACTCTCATCTGCTAATCACATTTGATTCTTGCTTCCTCATATATTCACCATGTCTAATTTTTCTGGCCTGCCTCTTCTAACTTTAAATTAACTCATATACACACTTTTCATCACTCACTCATCATCCATTTGTTCAATATGACCCAATAATTTCATCGCTCATTAATCTTAGGATTTACAGACTTTTGTACTCTTAACATCTTTCCATAATATTTTCATTCCCTACTCTATCCATCCTCTAACACTATAAATACATCTCAGACTACTAGTCTCTACTACCAAACTCTTGATTTTTAATTCTGATGATACACCAGCATTATAACTCAGTAGATAAGGGTAGACCCTACATTATTACTCTAAAAAGCATTTCTCCTACGTTAGTTCCTATCTTGTTCTCTGTAATCTAATCTAATCTAACTAGGCATTCATTTCCCTAGCCACCATCACACAAATATATATATATAAATATAATATTAGTACAGTATATATAATCTGCCGTTTTCTACTAGAAGAACAGCATCATTTGCATACGAGCATGCTTCATTTGTTCTTATCATATAATTATTTTACACTTTTCTAGCATTCTTCCTTTTACCCAATCCACATATAAACTGAACATCCCTGAGAACGTCACACATCTCCTACATTAATATCAAACAAGTTACTCTTTAAACTTTTAACTTTCACATATGCTCTACTGTCTTTTCTGCATAAAAACTCTTCACAGCATTTAATAACCAACTGCATTGATGCTTATTACTCTACTTGCAATACAGTAGTTGCATAAAATTATAGGCCTGGTATATCATTAGTTATCCATTGCATATTTCAACCATGATAATAATGCTTATACTGTAGTTGTCTTGCCACATCTAAAGAACATGGTATAGTATATATAATTTTCATCGTTACCAGCAAATCTGACCACTCAAAACTGCTTTGTATTTGATGCAGATGTACAAAATTTACAGATGGAGGCCCATGCTGACAGAATTTGATTGATTGCCAACTTCTGTTTATATGTAGTTTATGAAATGCAAAATTCTTTGTATTGTAAGTTAAATATAATTGCAGTACTCACTAAGTGTTGTAATTATTTGCCTATTGTACTGCTGAAGTATTGACAAAATAAATTACTCCTCTCTTCCCAGATATTGAAGCAGCCTCTCACTTGTCTTGTTGAAATATATGGATCATTCGCATTGCCAAGTCTGCACATAACGATCACCTTTATATCCAACATTCAAGTAGTGTGTTGAAAGAATTTGTATTTGTCATAACAGGCATTAAAAGTACCTTCAGCAGTTCTAACCAAGTACTATTAACCAGCATTTTTGTCTATTATATTCTAGATTTGTATCTACTTCAGCTTCCCATGTGCTATATCCATGTGTGTTCCTCTCTTTCTTTTCCCACTCTTCAAAGTATAAATATTTCCACTACCTTGTGAAGATATTTTTAGTCCTCTCACACTCACTACACCAGTGAGTTATCATCTCTTCCAGATTAGCAAGGCACCAGATTTCTCTGAAATATGTTTATAACCAAATACATTGACCATCCTTCCTTTCCATGCCTAGTTTGAAAAGATACTTTTGCCTGCCAAGCCGTTTTAAATTGTCTTAAGTAGGTGAAGTGACCATTTCGATCTTCCACAGGTGGCACTTCTGCGGGCCCATGCTGGAGAGCACCTGCTGCTTGGGGCTGCGTGGCGTTCTATGAACATCCAGGATATGATCCTCCTTGGCAATGACTGTGTCATCCTCAGAAACTCTTCTGGTATTAATAATTTTGGTGATGAATCTATGATTTGTATAGTACTGTCTTAAGATTTACTTCAGTTGCTTGTAAATCTAAAGTGAAAATTTTGTTTCTTTCTGAAAAGGAAAGGACAAGTATGATTTAAATACAGTACTTGTAAAATCTGGTATATACGGAAACATAGTAATTCAATGCATTGCTGAGTAACATCACTGTAACCAGAGAGCAAATCACAGGAAAAATATTTTTAAGCATAGAAGCCATTAATCCAGCTAGGCTGTAATGAGAATTGTTTATAAATAGGATGGGGCTGGTGCATTATACACAATTGTTGCACTTCTCTTGTGAAGATGAATGTGATAGAGAAAAGTGCTTTGGGAAATAATTAAAAATAGTATGAGGAAAGATTTAGAAGGGAGCGTAGTAAAATTATGCTTTGTAGAAAATTAACGAAGTAATTACTCAGTTAGTGGTGATCCTTATGTTTTCACTGTATAGAATGATGGTAGAAAATTGGTTTGCAAGTTTCAGATATACAAGAGTGGTATGTTGTAGAGCGACAGCTATGTAAGTGTTCCTATGCCCATGTAAATAATGAAAAAAAGATTTAAAGTTCCACGGAACATTAAATAACAGAAATTTTGTTAGCAGACAATAATTTTTTAATTGGATAAATTTTTATTGATTTGTGTATGGGTGTGGTTAACAAAATGGGAAGAAGATTGGAATGGGGACTCATAATTCATCTCTATCTTCACCATACTAAAGGCCAATTGCCTCCACATCTTAGTGAAAACAGACAATGAAAATGTCTCCACTGCGGTCACTGACCTGAGTGAAGAGTGCCGCTAAATGTTCACAGAAACAGAAATGATAAAGATAAACATTAACACAAACATTTGCATTTGTAGAAACATAGGTTAATCTGGAGAGTATTGGAGTTCATATGGAAGTACAGTAAGTGGGATGAACACATTTGTACAAAGCTTCGTGGTATGCACACCCCTTTTAACAATCCTTAAAATTAAATTGAAATGTGTTGTACAATGTGAAATGGGTAGATACTGTAATTAATATTAGACTAATACCTAATACTGGATGAAATAGTCTTATAGTGAATTTTAAGTTAGTACTGAAGGAAGTTCATTATTTTGGGTATATTTCTAGGCTTGCTTCTTGGAAGCTTTCCGGTGCATTGGGATCTAATACTACAGATACACACTGCTACCAGATCTCTGAGCTGGTGTAGACCTATGGAACACCAGAACTGAATATGATCTGCTCATCGAGGTGAAGGAAGCAAAGGGATCAAATATCATCTTCGCACCCTCCCAAAAAATACTCAGAAAATACAAGCATAGCAAAACAAACCACAAAGCTTGTTGAGAAAGAGAAGAAACTGAACAAAACAACCGGTAGTTTGCCTAGCAAAGTACCTCATTGTTCGACCTTCTTTGCTCTACACATCTGGTGTTTTTGACATGGGTCTATCACCATTTGTATGGTAAGCAGCTGGCTGGCTTATTGATGTCCCACCTGCTCTTCTCTCTTCCAACTTGTTGTGGGCTAATATTAGAGGCTTGAGGTTCTGGAGGTTTAACAGGGTCTTGGCAGCCCAGTATTTGGTTAATGTTCCTGGTCCCAGTTGGTCTTATGTTGCACTAAGTTGAGTTTCCTGGCCCACTGTCACTTCTTCGATCTAATACCCAACACCTTTCCTCCTCCCTGGTAAATGCCTTGTTTCTCTCTTTTTCTCTGTGGTTAGTTAGCTTCAGGAAGCCACCAAGGAGCTCCTCCAGAAAATCAGCATTGAATTCAATTAAATATAATGAAATGTCCCTTTCTGGTAGAGCCCCAGTGGCTCCCTGACTCAATTCCTCCCTACCAGGTTCATTGGTTCCTTATGCACCAGCTCTGAATTGACTGGCGGGCAGCTATTGGCCGTCTGGTGGTGGCCATTTGGACTAATGAGTTCAAACGACTGTAGTTTTGGGTGAATCATACTGTTTTGACTTTATAATTTACGGAGTCATTTGCCTGTTTCAATGCTCCATTTTCTATGAACTATGCAGTTATTTGTATTGGTTCACTGACTTTCTGTATGCTTTCCTGACGAGGTTCATTATAATAATTGCCTGCTCCTTGTGCCTCTGTAAGGAGGCCAAGTTCTAGGTCTGGTCAACAGTAGGCCAAATAGGCCTCAAGTGACTAATGTGACCCATTAGTAGGGAGCCATCTCTGTGAGATAACCTCTGGGAGCCACCGGGACTTTACCAGATAGAGGCGTTTCATTACAAAATGAATAAGCGGTTGCATAAATGTTTGATGAATTATGGCCCTGGTATATGAGAGATCTCACGGTGTAATTGTGAATTGTGAACGGATTGTTTCAGTACAGTCAACGCCGGTTTTTTCAATATTATTATTATTGTCTTGTCAGCAGAGATGGAACTCAGCAGAATTGGTCAGCGGATCATGGATGAACTTATCCGGCCACTGCGAGGTGTCCAAGTAGATGAACATGAGTATGCATGTCTCAAAGCTATTGTCTTCTTTGATCCTGGTTAGTCAAAAGTACCGTACTTTCTTTCAAAGCTACAGCTAGAAATACAAAGCTTTGTTAGAACTCACTGTATATGACATGATTCATCAAGTACAGTACTTAAATACAGTACAGGACAGGCATATATCTATACAGCACAGTACTGTATGTCCTTATGAAAATAATGCCAGGTCATACTCTTGTATATAAACACTCAGTATATATATCCCTGTAAGTACTGTATTTAGTGATATAATCTTGGACTGTACAATACTTTGAAATATATTACTGTATATCAAGTAAATAAAAGCACTTATATTTTTTAAGTTTCATATTTATCAGGTCAGACTCTTGAACTGTGTATACAGTATATCTGTCCTGTAATTGATTATTTAGCCTTACAAAGTCTCTCTAAAGATCTTAATATATATACAGTATGTAGGTACAGTACAGTATTACAAATTACATATTTTTACAGTTATTCGAGGTCTGCGTAATGTCGAGAGAGTGAAGGCTCTACGTTATCAAGTACAATTGTTGTTGGAAGACTACATCAATGATCGACAGTATGAGTCACGTGGTAGATTTGGAGAGATTCTACTCACACTCCCAGCATTACAGTCAATTACATGGCAGATGATAGAGCAAATCCAATTTGCCAAGCTCTTTGGGGTTGCTAGGATTGACAATCTGCTACAGGAAATGCTTTTGGGAGGCATGTATATTATCACTTTAATAACATTACTAACTTATAAATGACTTCTTATATTCTTCTACATTTTAATCAACATTTGACATCAAATTAGTAAACTTAAGAACCTCCCCCCCCCCCCCCAAGATGATTTTTTTGTGGAATTATGTAATATTTCTCTATCTAATTGTTGTCTTTTGCTTACTTCTGAAATACATTTGACTCTTTTTTTTTTTTTACACACATACATCTACTGTATACTCTTAACATTTTTGAGGTAAGCCCCATACTGCACACCCGATGGGAAGCAGTGAAGCCCTCTCTGGGCCCTTCTCAGTAACACGTTAGTCATCAGACCACAAAAGTTTTACAGTACTGTACTGTAATTAATATTGGAAAACACATTTTCTAAATATCTTTTTTACAACATTACTTCAGCACACTTTATTACTACAATATTACTGTAAATTATATTTTAATTCAAGATCTTAAAATTTAGTTAATCTTGTTAATCTCTTCTGTGTCAATGATTTGCCACTTGTGTGTGTTTAATTTTCTTCTATTCCTGGACATATAGAAATAATATATACACATTTGTACTATGACTTAAGAATTTCTGTAAATTAACATAGGTTTGTACTTACCAGGAGCAAATGGTGATGCTGTAAATGGTGTCTCAACTGGGTCTGGAGGTGGATACGGTGGAGGTGATGGAGGAATTGGAATAGGAGTACCAGCTCCTCCTCCTGGTGGTGTTGGTCTCCCAATACCTTTAGGAGCTGCCACTGCAGCCGGAGGTGGAGTGGCCATGGGAATGAATACTAGTGGGGAAGCCACACAGATGCCTACTTCTCCGCATGCTTCTCAATGCCTGTCCTCATACAACAACAGTGAAGGGACCAATGGTCATTCAGGGGTTATAACTCGGGACACGACAAAAGATCATGGACAGCACAGAATGGAGAGAACATTTAAGCAAGAAGCTACTGATTCAAATTATGATTTGTGAAATAAAATATTTTTGTAGTTATAATTTTTAAAAGACAGCACCATGAAATGCAACCTCCACCACCTTTGAGTGAGGCATCAGATTAAGTACTGTGACTAGTTACAGAATTTCTGATCATTACTTATTCGTGGGATCGACTTGTTTTCAAGTACAGTACTCTACAGCATTTCATGAATTATTACTCGTGTATATAAAAATATTTATGATGGTGAAAAAGCCAAGTATTATGTCCCCCCATTCAAGCTCAGTTTTACTTTATAAATATTGTTAAAACTTATTATTTCATACCTGTCCTTTAATAAAATAGAATAAGAAAAATTGTATTTTTTTTAGGTTACTGTATACAATATATATATAATTCAGTATACACACTTGTTATTAATACCTTTGCATGAATCACCCACACTTCAATGTGGGCGATTATAATAAGCACAACAATTATAATAATAATAATAATTATTACTCGTCCTTCTACTGGGTCATGAAGAAAGCCGGCCTCGGGTGAAATGATCTCTGTGATGATCTCTGTCTGGAACCCGTAAGTGCGGGACTCGGATGTCCAGCTTCAGGGGCTCGTACTCGCTTAGTTGTGCTTACGAAGGTCAAGCTTTGTCTCTTTGGTCCCGCCTCTCAACCGTCAATCAACTGGTGCGGCCCAAGGAGGCTCAAGAGGCTGGGGTCGTTCTTGGCCTTGCTGGGGTGGTTCTTCTCCGGCCTTGACCACGACGGTCTCCGGGTTTGGAGTCCCTATGCCTTCTTTTATCAATCTCGAGGTAAACTCTGGAGCTGGAGCCCCTAAGGCATTTCGTTGTTGCCTTCAACTTTGCCCTTCAGTTCCTGCGACAGCGCTGAAACCAGTCATATTGCCGTTTGCCTTTCCATTGGGCACTTTCGGCGCCATGGAGAGGGGGGACCTGCTGCATAGGTGACAGCTTCTCACCCCATCCCCCCATATCAACTCATCCTAGCTTTGCGCCCTGGAGAAGCCACTCCAGACTGACAACCAGAGTACAGCTCCATAGTCTCCTGAGACTGATGGATGCCTACTATTACTATTATGGTAGTCTGGAGACTATTTAAGATACAGTGTGTTGGGGGTTTCCCCTCTCTATTATTCTCTACCCTTACTCTGGGGTGAGCAATAGTTACGCTCAAGGTAACTCACCGTAGCCCTGCGGGTCTTCCCTCGATCCTCACGGCGCCACTGCACGCCAGGAGAGTCTCCCAGTCAATCTTAACGGCCTCTTATTAAGAAAGAGTGAGAACACGACTCGATCACATCGACTGTCGTGTGCCCTCCCCAACAATAGGGCTCTACGGTTAATCACAAGGTCGCCAATTGGTGTTTAAGGTGGCCAATAACACCATCAGTGGACTGGTGTATTCAGTGGTAGCCTTGGCAAGGTCACACTCAAAGATCAGGAATCAGGCAGGTACTTGTTGTTATCACTCTATGCTTACAGGTTTAGTATAGCCACAAGATCAATGGAGGGGATGATAAAAACACAAAGAGAGTTTTGTATTTTACTTAAAATGTATGAAAGATGTCACAAGGCCACACAATAATTGATAAATCAACTGATCCTGACTCGGCCGGTAATTCCCACGGATATTATGCGACCGCTAGAGGGCAACACTCTCCCCTCCTCATCAAGTGTCAAGAACAGCTGATCGCAATGGACTCTCCGCGCGAAATTTGCTTGTTTGCTAGATTCACGCGCGCGGTTTCTTTAAATTCTCCAATATTACTAGAAACTCGCACACTCGATATTGGCACAAATAAACCGAATTACTTAGTTACACTGTACTCAGGCTCAAACAGTCTTTTCTACAATCAATTCTACAATGATTCACTGTAATGGTCTTACACTGTTATTTATCCAACAATATATTGTGAAATATTAACACGGGAGTTTTCAGTACTTTCTCTCGTGGGCGATAACGCAATAATTCACTGTACTCGCAAATGATTATTCACTGAATGAACATAGACATATATATGGTATATAAATCAATCATCAATACATGGAAAATAAATAGTTTCTGGGCACATAGCCTAACCTCCAAATACTGGCATAATCTTATATATAATTTACCACTATATGTTCATATCAAAATCTATAGAAAGATATACACAACACAGTAAATTTATCACTGGTTCCTGGTGCCTGTACACACCAATAATCAACATGAATATTACAAGTACTCTTGATAGTACTGTCTAGCACACTGGTGTTTTACCGTGACATAGGTGAGACTTGCTCACGACATATAAAATCTTCAGGCTAGATAATATAGCCAAATAATATAGCTAACTAAAGGGGAATGGGGAGGGAACTAGAACCACCTACTTCACCCTATCCTCCGATGAGAGTCGAGATGTAGCTCCTGGTCCTCGTGTCGGGAACGCCCCCACACTACACGTCGTCGTGTCCTACCAGAGCCTCTCGTCGTCCCACCGTTTAGCGCGTCGTCTCCGTGCCTCCTCACTGCAGGTCCGTCCTCCTCCTTGACTTCTTGAAGGTTGGAGTCGGTCTCCTGGCCGTCGTCTTCTCCCAGCAATGGCTGTCGCCTACGTCTCAGCTACAGTCGTTCGGTTTCCCCAAATAGTCCTCTCTTCCTCAGCTACCCAGTGGCTCTGTCAGCCACTACGCTGTCACGAACTGGTGAATTGCCACAGACGTCAACATACGTCACTGCACGGCTTCACTGCTACTGGCACAGTACCTGACTGGAGCACTTGTTGCTCATATAACCGTCAATTCCCTCTTCTGGTTCAACACATGAACTAGGGAAGACTTCTCAGAGTACTGGCGGACTTCAGGTGACGCGTAAATCCACGGTAGTGGGAAACAGCTGTCCGACAGACAGGACCACTCGTCGCACGTCCGACCTCTATGACGTGTCGTGTCTGACTGCTGGCGCCAGCCCGGCGCGCTGGCCGGACCCCCTTCCTTCGTGACGTCACTTTTACTATGGGAGGTTTTCATTGGCTCCCGGTGCCACACTGCTGTCGGTGACCAATCCGGTGCCACTGACGTCACACGGTTTTGGCGGGAGATCAGAGAGGTAAGCGCCATCTTGGCTCCCTAAAGGGCCTAAACCACAGGCCAAAATATTACTATTTCACAAATTTCTCGGCTCTCCGAGAACACTTCACTCTCTCCCATATATCAAATTGTAGCCTGCAACGTAGAGAACGCTTGGGAAAAGTAGACATGACTCTTACTGCAGGCGTGGGAGAATTATAAGGGGGGGAACTCCGTCACAAGTGTCATGTTCAAAAGTCCTGCTGTTTCTATTGATATGTCATTGCTCCCTCAGGCCTCGAAAAGATGTCCATAATAATGACGATTTTACAAATATAAGAGGAAGCAATTAGAAGATATTGGTGCCAAAAAATTTAAATAATGATTATTAATTATCTTAAATGGGTTAAACATAAGTGCATGCATTAATTTTGAGAAAATATTTTCTTAACTATAGCCTATGAACCAATTACATGTATATTTTATAAACAATAATGAAGTTATATTATGGATTCATCAAATGACGACAAACTTACAGGATTTTTATTTCTAGGCTTAGCTCATTTTCCCTACATATGGTAGACAAAAGAAATAGACAAATGAACCAGAGGAAAAATATAAAAAAAAGTTTTAATTTTATACTTTTATATTTATGACAAATTTTATTACATTCAATTTACAGGAACTCCAACTGTACAACAGTAGTTCTGAACTTAATCATAAATAATCATTATTTTCTAAGAAAATTAATTATTTACATGAAGTAACCGGCATTCTACCACTGATCTGACATTTACCTTCAAGTAGTCACTAAAGTTATATCATTTCAACAGTAGATACAAGGAAATGAGGCAAGTAGAAAAAAATCAAGTTTATATGAAGATCAGAGTGGAAGTGTATATAAATTAATACAATGATGAGAAATGTAAAAGGATGACTGAAGGACATTTCCATTTATGTTCAGTGAAGAAACTGGGGTACAAGAACATAGTCAAAAAAAATTATAAAAATTATTAGATCTAATTTGTTGAATTTTCTCATTACTGTAATTAAAAAAATTATGTCAATGAACGTCATCTTACATCTAACTAATGCTAACTGTAACTGTTTGCTAACATCTGACAGTGTTAGCATACTGTCAGCTGTTTTTAATACAGATCATTGATGAGTGTAATGAAATACCCTTTCCTGATGGACCTCCAGTAACTTCCAAAACTTAACGCTGGTACCAGCAAACCTCGACCCAAAACAACAAGCCTCCGAGACCCATTCATGGCCTACCAGGAATCAGGACCAGAATTTGGCTCACTTTACAAGGCAAGATGAGAAAAGCATGGGATACGAGACCAACCACACTGGAAAACCCACTAGAGTGCATAGGCACAAGTAAACAGGCGACTGTGAGGAAAATTAATCACTCCTAGGTAAACAAGACAAAGTCATTGCTGTGGGGTAAACACCCTGACTTTGATGTGCCTGACTGCCATCAGATGGCAGCTCAGGTGACCTGCAGGAAGCCAGCATCCTCACCACCCAGTTTAGACAGGCTGCAAAATTCAACATTGTAAAGTTTGGCTTACACAGTGTCTACAGTCTGAGGGGAAGCTGTACACCATTCCTGACCAAGCAGGATAGAGAAGCCAAAATGACCCAGCCGAATACACACACACCAGACACTATACCCCACAGAGGGATGAAAAGACTGACTTCAAACCATCACACAAACATGTAGGTATGCAGAGAGCAGGGATCCCAAGAGGCACATTTACCGCTCATCTGCCACTCGGCTAAAGTGTAAGGCTCATAACCATGGCAGTAGGGTCTTTAATATGCACTAGAACATAAGACAATTTCTTTCCCCCTCTCTCTCAATTTTTATATATAAAAATGACTGCCATCAACAGACCCAGCAGGGAAGAACAAACCTCAAGTAATGGCCAAAAATGAGGCAACTCAAGAAGAGTTAACTCATAAAGGAGGCAGCCCACCATCTATGGCGAGGTATAGAGAAATACAAGCCAACTCCAGGAGAAGCAACCCAGGCCACAGTTGGAACAAAGTAGAATGCTACGGCACATGTATTGTGGGTGGTAAGAACACAATCATAAAGCATACAAAAACAATCAAAGCAACGAGCCCTGGTGGATGGGTCTCAGAGGCGGGTTACAGTGTAATCCTCGGTGTTGGGTTATTGCTTGGTGGTACAAGAGTTAAGCTCACAGGGCCTCAAAGAGGATCCTTCCAGAAAAACAGGCTAGCATTACTCTCTCTTATGCCCTGTTGAAAAATGAGAAGTGTAAAAATAGGTGAAACATGGAAGACATTGATAGGGAATACTTGTAATGCAGTATATAAACTTTAATTATTTACAGTAGTGCTTCAACTAAAAGTAACACAAATGTTGACATTTTTAACATTAGTCTCCTTTATCTAGTACAATACCCTATTTACACTTGTATTTAATGATCTGCTGCAGTCACTTAAATACACTCATATTTTTTAGTGTTTCCTTCTCTACTTTGCTTGTGAACTTCTCTTGTATCTTTTTCACTACCTTCTACTTTCTCCTTTATGGCATCACATGTGATCCAACTGGAATCGTGTTCTAGTAAAACCTGCATAATCAATGCCACGGTACTGTAGTGATGTGTGCTTTGAGCAGTTAAGCATCCTATGTTGTGCGATACTTAGGCATGGTCACCCATTCAACCTGGATGGGTGACCATGCAGAAAGCCTCACCCCCTGCTTAGGGAGAAGTCAATAACCATAACAGGCTCCCTGTCCACAACAAGGTATACCATGGTTACTTGTTGCAACAAGCCACAATCTTCACTCATACACAAATTCAGAATTACCTTCAAAAACATTGTTTATGATAATTGTGAGATCTAAGCTAGAAAATACAACTGAAGCATGGTGTTCATACCTCAAAAAACACAAATAAAATAAAGATACAAAACATGCTAATAAATAGCTCCGAGACCGAAGAAAATAATAGCCACAAGGAGTATTAATGTAATAAATTAGCAGTTATTTAAACCCTCAACATCAAAGAAAAATTACACACGTTCAAATGACAAAAACAGAGGCCAAGACAAACATTTGGGAATTCTTTCACAAACACAAAAGGATGGAATAAACTGAATGATAGGTTTGTGTGTGCAAGCACAAATAGAAATTTGAAAACTATATACAGTATGGAAAAGGACTATAGAGAAGATGAAATCTCACAAGATTAGCTCTTATCCATAGCCATACTTGGTAATTATGCACACACTGACAGAAAAATGAGGGTGATAATTAGAGGCAATGTATTGGAGAAATGTTACTAGTAGAGGTAAGGAAAGGTAATTATCAGGAGAAAGCACTAAGCCATTGTGCTTAGTGCTTACTTACTTTCCACGTGCTGTGCTATATAGCACAGCACTTGGAAAGGATAAGGGTTTAGGCTTGGGCAGAGGATAGTAATGGTGCCCAACTATTTGGACAGTCAGGGGGACTGAATACTGACCTGAAAGAAGCAAGACCGTCGCTCTACCATCCAGTCCAAGTGCCACAAGGTTCAATACTAGCACTAGTAGTGTTCAATGTATATACAGTATAAACAATCAACCAAAGGGGTGTACAAAATGATGATAATGTGTTTGCCGATGATGCTAAGCTACTAGTGAAAATAAGACTTAAATGACCATCATGCTCTTCAAGATGACCTTGACAAAATATGTGAATGGAGCAACACATGGGAGATGGAATTCAATGTGAATAAATGCCATGTTATGGAATGTGGTAGAGGAGAAAATAGGTTACATGGGAGATACCAGATGTCAGGAAGATAGTAAATGCTGTTCCAATATAAAAGAAAAAGACAGCCTAGAGGCTTTGAGCAACAGGTCTGTATCCCAAACAAGAACACTGTGTAAGGAGCCGGTGGCTGAGCGGACAGAACACTGGAGGCGTGATCCTGAGTTTCTTTCACCCTGATGCCCCTGTTATCTAGCAGTAAATAGATATCTGGGAGTTAGTCAGCTGTCACGGGCTGCTTCCTGGGGGTGGAGGCCTGGTCGAGGACCGGGCTGCGGAGACACTAAAGCCCCAAAATCATCAAGATAACATCTCAAGATAAGGCGATAAAATAATAAGGAAAAAGCTCAATTTTGTTATGTATTCCCAACTATGCAATAACAGTTTCTAAAACTGAAAGGAAAGCGGGCAGTAACATATGCTATTGATGCAGATAGCAATGGTCGAGAGGACTGGCCATGTAAAAGGCAATAGGATCAGACAAACTCTTGCAAAAGGCTGCTAAAGGAAGGAGCTGAGTAAGCTGTTAGCAAAAACCTACAAATCCTTTTTTAGTAGGATGATAGTAGAACATCCGACAGTTTAACACATAGGTATTGGTCACTGTCATATGTTCAGTCACAGGGTAATGCGGTTATTGTCACATGACGATTTAAACTATTATTGTCTGGGTTTTACACATTTGATGCAAATAAGGATATATATAGGTCTATGATATTATAAGGGTATAATAGGTCTAATAGGTAATGAAGGTTACCTTGACCCTTGAAAAATCTTGCTCTCATTAGTTACTTACTAAGTGAATGCGGTTATCATCATATGACGATTATCATCTGTGGGTGCACATTGGTGGCTTACACCTTTGTTTCAATCTACTCTCTCTCCCATATAATGCCAATTAGGCCCTATGACATCACCCAGAGCCCAACACCATTGTGTATTATGTTCATATCCTTTTCTAGTACTACTCTATATTGGTTGTAATGGAGTATACCAGGTAAACCAATCATTATTTAAAACATTATCATATGTTAGTAAATGATGTGATTTATCAAGTTATTCAACACACACACACACACTTGTAAATAAAGAAAAACAAGTGGTGAAACATGGAAGAATAACACAGGAAGTGTCAGCAAAGTCGAGCACGAGGTGTTGACAGCCACCACGCGACCTTCCAGAGCATTTCCACCCAATAAAATCATAAATATTCACTTATTTTTTGTGTTTTTCTTAAATTTTGCATATAAATTAATAATTCTATAATTAGATTTTTGTGTGCATAGGCAGGCATGATTATTTTTCCATAGCCACTGCACAAGGGTTAAAAATAATGAGATAGACCTTGTAGTTAAGTAGTGCCTATGTTTTAGGGAGCACAAAGTTTTTGACTATGTAATGGAGAAGATACTAAGAAATTCAACAAGAGACCACTTGGAAACCATGGGCTTTGTCATGGAACTACCAACATGGAGTGAGAAGGCACAGCCTGTCTAACCCAAGAGATTTTAACGATAGGAAGATGAAGATCAAGCTAGAAATAATTGTGCGAGTGAACTGTATATGTCTACATTGCCACAAGGTTCTGTGATATGGTGCCCCATAGGCAAATATCTTATAACTTATATAATAAAAAGGCAGGCTGGATTATCTGAGTGGGTATTCCTCTAGGTAAGGGTATACTGATGTCATTCTTCAGATCCATGCAGTTCTTGTTATATGTATATGATCTACCTAGAGAAATAGAATCCATTTTATCAACATTTGCAGATATCACCTCAATGTACGGAAAAGCTAATGCAAACTATAGGACAAAAAAGCAGGAATTGCATAACAAGAACTTACTGAAACTTCTTCCTAACAGCTTCAAGCCATAAAGGAAAAAACCAGCGTTGAATGTCATGAAATACTATTTTCTGGGTATAGCCCTGTCAGCTCCATGGAGCTATTGGACTGGTATTAGCTAATATTAGTAATATTCTGGTTAGTGGTCCAAGGTAGGCATGACAACGCCACATGACTGAAGCCTCGTACTAATATTAGCTAATATCAGTCCAATAGCTCCAGAGAGCCGACAAGGCACCCCCACAGAAAACACGTGCTCTTTTATACCAATAAATCCATTGCTGAAGTGCACATAAACAAGACAACCTTGGTAGCAATGTGCAAGGTAAGCAAATGAAATAACAGCACAAAGGATGTTAAAGTCAGAAGGTTTGCCAACAGGATCTCCCATAATTAAAGGAGCTGTGCGATGAGGACAGGTGGAAACCTAAATCGTACATAGATCATGTTCATTATCTATGTGCGTACAGTCCCAATATGTATTGTACAGTGCCAATATGTAGTTAAAAGTAGTGGTGAGTGCAATGAATATTCCTCATTTGCAATTAAAAAAATACTCTACTAGCATTTACTAATAGTCATTAGAAATAGAAAACAAAATGAATAAATTTGCAATGAAGACCAGAGAAACAATAGCAATAGATAATACGATACTAAAAATTTGTTTTAAAGGAAAACTTTTAAAGTTTAATCCTCCTCTTATCTGATATGAAGTCTTCACTTGAATGACCAGGCTCTACTGTCACCTTCATCAGACTTCATATATATTTGGCTCTAATCACCGAGGAACTGACTGGGTATTGGGTTTAGGCATCTTCTGCAGCAATCCTTGGATTTCTTTCCGCTCATCGTATGACTTCCAAAGATCGTAGAGATTCAATATGTAGCGGGTGATCTCCATGATGCGATCCAAGTCCGTGTTTAATTCTGCAAACCACTGTTTGCAGTCTTTTTGATGAACCACACATGCCATGTGAATGCAGGCTGTAAATATTAAAAATCTATTCAAAATCAATTTAAAATACATTTCTTTTATTTTTTATTCAACAATTTCCGTCTTATCAAGCACTACAGAATTTTCAAAATCTAGGAAATTTGCCAAATTTTATTGTTAAAATACTGTACTGTATACAGATAAGAATTACTATCTCTATAGCCACAGAATAAGCTACCAAAAAGTTTAAAAACCTTTCAACTTACAGAGAGCAATTTCATAAGGTGGAAAAAGTAGGCAAACATCAGTGCGTAAGGAGTCATTGACAATCCGCCATGCCAGCTGCAACACTTCGCCCTCCCCACCAAGATCTTGCATATATTGTACTAAGGGTCTGAAATATATCAAATAAACAAAAACATTATATATACTGTAAATATACAGTATAGGCATCCCTCTCTCACCAGTACTGAGTATTCAAAATTTTCTTCTCCAAGGCTATGGGTATCTACACTTGCACCAGAGGTGGTACCCCTTTTAGGTACTAGTACTGTAAATATATATACACATTAATACAGACAGGCAATATAATATAACCCTTGACACAATAATAGTCTTTATTTAAACTGTTGTTACAAATTTTACACCTAACTGGAAGGGAGAAAACCAGCATAGGAATTTTATTTTAGAAATAGAAAATTAACTCATAAATTCTCTATCACTACCCCTACTTAGTGTTGTATGTGTGTGCTACAAAAATACACAACACTAAATTAATAATGAGGGAAATCTGCAAGTTCTTTAGCCTCATTGTTTAAAGTACTTTACAAAGATTGTCTTACTTTTAATTTACAGTATTTATTTTCTTCCCTTCTGTTAGTGTGATAACATAATGTGTTTGATTATGAAGCTAATGACTGACCTCTTTAATAATGTCCCAAGACAATACATGTATGTGCAATACTGATATTGAAAAACAGTTCTTTGTCTTGATAAAGGGTAAAAAAAATAATTGGATATCCTTTCTTAAAATAGCATTTGTGGGACATAAACCAAGACAAACTCATCTCTCAAAATGAAAACAAGGTATGCAAACTTTATGAAAACAGGTTTAGTGGTTTTATTATGCCTAAAAATACTTGTATTGTTTTAAAAACTTTATTAACCTTTCAATTTCAAGTCTTATTAAATTCATATTTAAGGAAATATTGCCATACAACCTTATATGAAACAAAATACTATACACTACTGATGGCAGAAAATCATTCACTTTACATAAGAGCAGAAACTCCAGAAATAGAAGGAAAGAATAGCCTATTAAACAAAAAATAATTGACACCTTTCTTACCTGTAGGGCTGGTAAACTATGAGGCAGCAGTCCATACTCTCTAGTAAGTAAAATTCACATTCTAGTATGTTGTTAGTCCGGTAAGGGAACTCCGAGTTGTATGCATAAGAAAACTTGTTCTTCACTGAAAAGTAATATTAACTTCAGTTATAGCCTGGTCAAAAAACATTTGCAATAACCTATATTAACCACCATCAAGTACAAAAGTTAAATCAATCCATTCGAATATGCAACATACAAGACCTAAGGGCAGGGAACGACCGAGACAAAGAAGGTGGTACATAATCCAAAATTTAACAAACTGTCAGAATACAGGCATGTATGTTGATGTATGTAAAAGTAAAACAAGCAGAAGACCTGTTGAAGAAGGCCAAGGACTTAAAGAAAGTTGAACACTACAAGAACATAAAAATTAGGAAAGATTTGTTAAGGAAATCTTAAAATTTAAGATTTAAGTTAAGGATTGTTTACAACTAAGGCAAATATAGAAAACTAAATAATAACTATATGACTACGACAGAGCAAGAAAATGTAATCGGGTAAAATGCAGCAGTAAAAAGAAAGCAGCTATTCTCTTTTCAGTCACTAGACTGAAAAGAGAATAGCAAAGTCACCCAAATTAAATTTTCACTGTAATTTGCATAAATATGTAACTATTACTTGCAGCATTAGTTGCTTACAGTACTATACAATTATCTACAGTAGTGTGTAGTTATTTACCATACTTTGAGCTCAGTTACTTACAGTACTGAGCTTAAAACTATTAGAACTATGGAACATGATAAATAAACTATATTATATGAAGCAAGATTTTAAACTTGCAATAGAAGACAGACTTTGGGAAAGTAGAAAAAGCAATTTAGATCACTTTTGGCAATGTGTACAACCTTTTGTTAAAAAACACAGAAAAATAAAAGAATTTCATATGCTAAATTAAATGATTGTGGATGACTGCTAAAGTGTGATGGTGTTTGTTTATCCTCGATGCTACATAATGTGAATGATACAATGAATGGATGTGCAATGTACTTTTGTAATATCTGTATTCTTCTTTCACTTTATACCTTGTTACAATGGATGAAAATGTAGCATAGTCTAACAAGCCTTGACTCCTTACATTAGGTACAGTATACTGGGGTACCAGGTGGCACAAGCGCTGGGAATAATGAGGGTTTTGAAAACCTTTCCACGTAACTGTTAGGAATGTAGCAGGCTCTTCCCCCAACGTTGCAGTTGCAGGGTTAACGTTTGTGTTTCATTGCCTAGCCCAGTGATTTATATTTAAAATAGTTGCATGAATGTTCATTTCAATAAGGAAATAACTGTATTAAATAAGAAAAGGGACAAAATATGTAAGAAAACTAAGAAAAACCATTTAGGAAAATTAATAAATAAGCAAGAAGAATATGATGCCTCAACTAGGTTTGAGAAAAAAGGGACATCACACTTTTTGTTTTTTTTGCTTCAAAGAAGGAACTTTTTAAACAAATCATTTGTTGGCATACCTACAGTCTGACAGGTGGATATTAATCTGCTATTAGAAATGACTCCAAATTCTTCCACCTTGGATGAAAGGAAGACACTGGTGGGGGCTAGAAGAAGAGGATCAATGCACTTGAGAGAATTTCTTGCATAGAACCGCTTAAGGAAAGTTGTTGCTGTGGCGATAACTTGCTGTCTCAATTTCAGGGTCTCGCCAAGCTGTTGAATAACTGAAATACAACGAATATTAAAAGGTGAAGTTTACCTTTATTTTTTACTACTTTAAAACCTTATTTATTAAAAGGACTTTCTTCCATGTGTTCTTTATCAGCTGGAAAGTTCAATAGATATAAATTTAGAACCCATTTACAAACTCTCCAATGCTCAGGGACCAGAGGTTAGGCATTATTATGCAGATTAACGTTGATAAACTGATCAAATGTTTGTGGCCAGAAACACACCACAATATATAAATATTCATTACAGTTCAATATATAGACTATATTTACGTGCCTACATGACCACCGTCTCCAATGTTCATAGCAAGGACAGAAAGTCAGTGGCTTGTGGAAGGTCACGCTATTCCTGACGATTCAAGCTGTATTTTGAGCTGAATCTCTGTCTTAGTATTTTAGTGGGCACAAAAGTATCTCCTGTTATGGGTGAGAAAGCCTCTTTTCTGTCCTATATTGAGGCTTGGTGAGCTTGAAGCTATTTTCTCCTGTGTGAACCATTAAATCCTTTTAAGAAGTGGTTTAGATTTTACTTACCATAAAATGTCTGACTAACAGGATTTGACACTACACATTAGATACTTGATGGTTCATAAAACTGTGACTAAGGTGGCACCTTCTGACTTTCTATTTGTTGTAGGATAAATATTCACATATCATGGCATAATCTAATAATTAATATTTCATAACACTAAATGAATCTGTAATCAACAGGGTAAAGATTCATGAATAATGATAAACGAGACAACATTTACATGGGTATAAATTCTAAATGGCAACTGCTAGGACTGCAGTCCCCCCCTTCCTCCCCCACCACACATCATCATACTCATCATCCCATTTCCCATTTTCATGGGGTGGAAAGGCATCAGCCTAGAGAAAAAAATAGAAGCAGCGTAAAAAAAGAAAGTAAAGAATATTTATAAAAATCAAAGTCTGAATATAATGAAACAACCTTTCCTGTATTTTCTCAAATTATAAAATTTCATCCTATCAAAAAAAAAAAAAAAAAAGAGTAATTCTTAAAAGAATAGCTACATTCCCCACTCAATTGATAAAATAGTTAATATTCCAGCATTAGCAAAATTTCATTCTGATAATAAATTACAAACCCTAAGAAATTAATCCAAGCCTATCTTACCTTAACAAAATAATAATTAAATTAGGCTTTACAATTAAAGTATTCATTGAAATAATAAAAGCTGGGGCACTCAATAGCTTCCTGAGCTAAGAGCTTCTCTAGCCATGCCTTGAAATGATGTTGTTTGGGATGGGTTGGGATGTTGTTCCTGGGACATGTTAAGTTCTTCCAGCCCATCCTCTTTTCTAGTGGGGTAATGTAGTGTTGTCAGAGGCATTAATTAACAGTTGATGACCCCTATTTTTCCACTGGGTATTGGCTTCATATTAATTATTTCCCAGATAAGAAACTTATGTATGCTAATGTTTGCCAATGAATCACAGAAGGAGTGAAGGGAACTTTAATTGACTGAGGTTATGAAGTAACATTGATCAAACCACACACTAGAAATTGAAGACGACGACGACATTTCGGTCAGTCCTGGACCATTATCAAGTCTATTGTGATAATGGCAATCTACTTGATAATTGTCCAGGACAGACCGAAACATCGTCGTCTCTTCAATTCCTAGTGTGAGATTTGGTCAACATTCTTCAGCCACGTTATTGTGACTCATCATCTGCTTATGAAGTAACTCCTGCTGCCCCAGAACATAATGCAATACCCACAAACCACAGGTATTGCTGTGATACTCTTTGAGGGGATAAATCTTGAAACATATGGTATTTGTTCAGATAATGCATTTCACTTTTATAGTCCAGTGTTCATTTAGTATGATTATACTTTAGTCTAAAATCTTTTAAATTTCCTCTCATTTAATCAGTTTCCTAAAAATTGTATTTTCCTCATTTAACTCATTTAATCAGTTTTTTATACATCAACAGAAACATGAATCAGTCAATTTTTGTTTAAGTACTGTAATGAGTAACTTATAAACAATGCATATAATTCACCAAAAGTCTATGTGATTTCACAAGCATATGTAAACTCATGTCATTTATAATAGTACAGTATTTGAGATAAAACAAAATAGTGACTTACAATTGGCAAAGAAAATCATAACTTTATGATACTCCTCCTCAGTAAGTACCTCCAAGTCTGCCCGACGCTCTTGTATTAGGTCTTGACTATCCAAGAGCCACTGTTGACTAAAAAATTATTTGTATCATAAACATATTCACATGTGCATGTTTGATAAGGTATGGTTTGAACCAAAATACTGTATCTGGTTCCTACTAACATGTTTATAAAGCAATTAACCCATAACTATTTCAACATGGAGGATAAATGCTAAAGAGAAGACACTGGATATAAAACAATCATCATTAGTACCTCAAAACCCACTTTCATGAAGCTGCCTGGAGCTCTTGTTTCTAGAACAACGACACATCCAAAATTCAGATCACATAGTTCTGGTCCCAAGCCGGTCTAGAGTACTGCCTCTAGGACAGGCAGCCAGACCTTGCCCAAGATGGAACCCCCCCCACAACAGTTGACTAGCTCCCAGGTACCTATTTACTGCTAGGTGAACTGAGGGATTTGGTGAAAGAAAACATTTCCAACCACTTCTGTCCTGCCTGGGATTCATCCCCCAGGATATTTGATTAAGGTGAGAACAAACCCAACTACCGATTTTGTTAGTACTGTAATTGGGTTTACGGGAAGGCCACCCCATACTCCCACCCAAGCCTCCACTAGCACCCAAGACAGGGAGGTTTAACTTTTTCGCTAATATGAAAGCATTAATGAGCCATGAACTTCAATTTTATCACTACTATAGCTTAACCAATTATGTAATATATCAATTTACAATTTGAATTGTGCGAGGCGAACCAAATAGTTACATTAGGACTAAAATATGAAAACCCTACAGAAACATGAATAAATTCCAAACAAATTCAAATAATTTAACTCATCTACTGGTTATTGAATACTTAAGAAACACTTACTAGTGAGCACTTTGCCAGAAATTACCAGCCATGATGTATGTTTTGATAGAAAATTACTAGCGAAAACTACGGCCAACGGCAGACTGAAGACTGTTGTTTTGGGTCGGTTACAACAGTATTTACTGAAGCGATGGTCTAAATATATTTTTAAAGAATTTCTCAAAAGTATCATTTTATATTTTAAAAATTATGAAATTAGTATTACTGATTAATTAATCAAAATGTGAGAACCTTTTTAAACCAGTTCAATTATAAAAAAATATATTACATTTCACACAAACTAGTCAGTGCTGGGTCAAAGTTCCCAACCAGCTTTTGGAAGGGGTCAGGATAAGGATTTGGGATGGGACGGGGGGGGGGGGGGAAAGGGCGCCCAACTACTTGGATGGTTGGGTATTGAACGCCGACCTGCATGAAGCAAGACCTTTGCTCTACCGTCCAGCCCAGTGAAGGATTGCGGAGTGTAGCTAAAAATTAACTTTCTTCAAATATCCCCATCTCACAGGCCGCATCTATTACCAGCACTATAGCAAAATCTGGGTAGAGCACAATAATTTTTTCCAATATTCATGTGTATATGAAGTAGTCACAGAGCTGAAAGTAACTCATACCATTTGGTCTGATAACATTGGTAACAGGACACTCACAGATATAGTGTTAGAGAGTATATGCCCCGGCTGTTGTTCACACAGCTTACAATTGGAATGTTTACCATAGTGGGATTCATTACCTGCAGCCACCTGCCATAGATACATATCCCACCTAATTCTGGCAATTACAATGCCACACTCTCTAGTGGATTTTTCGTGCTATCTGTATATATAGTTCTTGTTTTTAAACATATAAATATATAGCGTTTTATACAAAAAAACATATATACATACGTGCTTTCTGCCCTTTAGAGTAACTGCTCTTCCTGACCAGCGGGAGGTTGCTATAGATAGGTTCATTAAACATGATAACGTTGATGCTCTTGCAATGCTTCTAGTCAGTATTGAACACTGCAGTATATAATCTTCCACTTTCAAACATATCCCTAAAATTAATGTGTCGTCAGAAGAGAGCTCTCTGATGAAAATGAACTAGATCTAGATATCACAATGACTGGTGTTAAAACCACGCAACTTAAAACAGTTAGGGCTGTCAAAATCAATCACTAACACTCGAAGAGCAACACAAAACGTCCGCCAGACAGTGTAACGTTGCAACTGTTAGAATTAAGCTTGGATATCGTTACCCATGGCAGGCTGGAACTACAGGAAGTAAAACTATACCAACAGAGAGCACTTCAGAGCTAGGACACCCTCTTCAGCAACTTATATATATGAATACGGCTCATGTTATGAAAGGTTTTATATGAAATGGCATGATATACTTATAGAGCTTTGCAACTGTTCATTAACACGTGGATATTAGCAGATAGTCTTAAAATTCGTTCGTTTTGTCGGGAACTGGAAGCTATAGCCTGTACTCACCTAGTTGTGCTTGCGGTTGAGCTCTGGCTCTTTGGTCCCGTCTCTCAACCGTCAATCAACAGGTGTACAGATTCCTGAGCCTATTGGGCTCTATCATATCTACACTTGAAACTGTGTATGGAGTCAGCCTCCACCACATCACTTCCTAATGCATTCCATTTGTCAACCACTCTGACACTAAAAAAGTTCTTTCTAATATCTCTGTGGCTCATTTGGGCGCTCAGTTTCCACCTGTGTCCCCCTGTGTTAAATAGCCTGTCTTTATCAACCCTATCAATTCCCTTGAGAATCTTGAATGTGGTGATCATGTCCCCCCTAACTCTTCTGTCTTCCAGCGAAGTGAGGTTTAATTCCCGTAGTCTCTCCTCGTAGCTCATACCTCCCAGCTCGGGTACTAGTCTGGTGGCAAATCTTTGAACCTTTTCCAGTTTAGTCTTATCCTTGACTAGATAACCTAATTGTATATCTCCTGCTGTTTAGCAGTAGATCCCGCCTGTCCCATTACCACCTACTTATCTGCATGCTTCAACACCAAAATTCAACATCAACGACAGCAACAGTACGTGCCCACAATATATGGATGTCTACACACCTCCTCCTCCCCCCTCCCCTCCACCCTGCAGCACCTGTGACACCTGCTGTTTCGACGGGGACCAGACGCCACCAGCCAGCCAACGATCGTTTACCTGCCGGCTGATTGTTAAACTCCAGAATTTGTGCCAACTATGACGTCATGCCCCATATAACAGGGCTTGCCAGCGTCCAGCTCAACAGACTACCCTTCGAGTGCTCTCAGCTGTAACATCTACTCTCGGCTCCCCCCCCTCCCCCCTGGGGTGACGGTAGATGCCCACAGCATTTTGTGTAAAGTATTAACCTGCACCATTATTATTTAACATAAATTTCACGTGTATATTTCTCTTTTGTTTGTGTATAAGCCAAGTGGATAAGGGGTTTTGTTTTCATTGTTATTTATTATGTGTAAAATTAGTCATTTTTTATTATATTAATGTTTGAAGTTTTTATTCACTTTGGCTTTTCGTAGCTCTCACACCGTAGACGTATCAAGCAGTTTTTTCTTGTTTTATTAATGTACGATGGGCACAATACCTGTCCGAGGAGCCACTCCTCTATCCCAGTTGTTATTGTTTTAGATTTTGCTACTCAGAACGAAGCGTCCATGTAGCACAGGCTATGGTGAGCCCGTAATCTATCCCAGATTCTCGTCACAATATATATATGGGAAAAGAAGAGGGGGGGGTCGGGGCGGGGAGGCACCCCAGGCACCGCCTGCCACTACTCCTAGTAAACTATGAGATAAGGTAAGAGCAATGTTGGGATAATATCAAGTCTATTAACACACTTTACATTTAGTATTCTGTATACAAAACTGTGCTGGAGGAAGCCTAACTCTCAAGGGTAAACAAACTCGACGGTAATTATATATTTTATTAACATAGCAGACCATAAAATCCCAAGTGTATACATCAAAGCTCGAAAAAAACTTAATGTGATAAGACATAACATTTTAAGATAGATGCTGGTGCAGAGAATATTAATATCGTAATATATCGTACTGTGATGCGGTGACAGCTTGGAGTTACCATTTTGTAAGCTTTCATTGTGGTTATTGTGTAATTAGTGATCACCTGTTTGGCATGTAGGGAAGCAAAATACTGGACAGAATAAACATGAGTGTTTAATGTGCTTGACAAACAACTCCTATACTTAACAAAATTGTTGTAGTGAATCATATAAAGGAATTAGAACTGTTACCATCTTCAGCTTTTCAATTGACAATAAAGATTTCTCTTTATATAATTTTTATATAAAGAATGACAAAGAATTACTTCTTAAAAAAAGGGAGAATATGGCTTATCTTAAACAAAAAATTATATTGGTATTTTACGACCAAATCAAAGCTCACTCAACAATTTTAGGACTTTACAATAGCAAATTCCGTCCCATGTGTCCTATTAGTTTGACCTCCGGTTCATTGTCGCTCGGGAGGCGATATCCTGTACATCGGTACATCACTGTACCAGTAGTATGTCTACCATTGGTTGATCTCCACCCCCATGATGACCGCTAACTTGTCCTTGCTCACCATAACTATCTCTAGTTCTCTATAACTACCCAATTTGCATCCTAGGCTTGTGTTCACTCCCAACTCAACACCAAGTAACAAGTCCAGTACTTGTTTAAACCATCTGGTTATCACCAGTTCGACCCCACTCGTCGATCTATCAGCAATCTGACCGTCGATCTTCTCTGTCCGTTAGTGCGCAGTGCAACGGTTAACTGGCGGACTCCATCTCTTGCTTGAGCCTCTGGTGTTCAGTGAGGCGGAGAGCGTTGATCCTGATGAAGCCCTTGGCGTCGCTGGGGTCGTAGTTCCCCTGGACGTCCATGGAGACCAGCTCTTGGTTGTACAGCGACACGGGAGCCTCTCTTCCCAGCACGTACACTGTACCAATGTCACCATACGCGTTAATATTTGTATCTTGCCATTAAGGCTTTAAGACACTTACGAACACATTTGATCTGAATTTACCTGAGTTCCACCATTTCTAGTGGCCTCGATGGTAAAGACAGGAAGCCAGCGGCTTGTTGGAAGTCCCCCCGGTAAGTTATAATTTTGTATATATGCTGTAATACTTATTCATGCATGCAGATATAAAAATTAACATTTTTTTTGTGCATATATTTATATTATTTCACTTAATACTGTTCCAAAGTGGCAAGATATGTGGCAACATGATGTTGCCACACTATGCAGGGGACTGTTTTATCCTCTTCTTAATGATAA
The DNA here is from genome assembly GCF_040958095.1 of Procambarus clarkii. NCBI lineage: Eukaryota > Metazoa > Arthropoda > Malacostraca > Decapoda > Cambaridae > Procambarus > Procambarus clarkii. The sequence continues at coordinate 24,693,959 of NC_091230.1, forward strand.
GCTGTTACTTGTTAGTGTCACTTTCTGAAACTTGTTAAGGCGAGGGTTAAACTATATAATGTTAGGGTAATAATTCTGTACTTTATACGTAATACACTGCACGTCTATATTATGCTTTCACCATCATGTTATTATTGCACCTATCATCAACCACCACTGGCTGCCTTCACCACAGTCACCACCACTGGCTGCCTTCTCCACAGTCACCACCATTGGTTGCCTTCACGTCACCACCACCACAGCCACCAAACACAGTCACCACCATTGGTTGCCTTCACGTCACCACCACCACAGCCACCAAACACAGTCACCACCACCACAGTCACCACCAAACACAGGAACCACTTACCGTTGCCCTTGTACACTTTAAGCGTCACGCTGCCCGTCACCACCTTCTGACACGTCTTGATGCAACTTCGTGCAAATTCGAATTCAGGACTGAACCACAGACCTGTAAAACACAGCTGTCAGGGTGTGTGGCAACTTGTATAGGTGTCACGTCTCTAAATGAAGGTGTACAATGTCCTGAATGTGTAGTGACAAGGTACAGGTACATAGTACAAGGTACAGGTGCACAGAGTAAAGGCACAGGTGCACTGTCAACATATCTCAAATGCCTAAGTGGGTTACAGTGGCGTGTGCCCAGCTAGAGCAGTGATACAATCAACCGGAGCAAGCTTGGAAATAATACCATATAATCATCATGAACATCTAGAAACACAACACATATGTTTATACATAGGTGATGCAAACACTACTTATACTTCATATTGTCGGGGACAGGCAGTCTGAGTATGTGTACACGTTAGGCTTATATCAAGGTCATCCCCCCAAAATGGAACTACTGACCCCCCCCCAGGATGCAACCCCACAACAGCTGACTATCTCCCGGGTACCTATTTACTGCTGGGTGAACAGTCCATTAGGTGAAAGGAAACGCGAGCTATTTCTGTCCCACCCCGGGATTTGAACCTGGGATTCCCGATTGTGAGTGGAGGAGGTTGAAGGGAGACACGGGTAAGGAAAGCCAGTGCGAGTGTTGCGTCTCACCGTTGTAGACCTGCTCGGCCATGCGGGTGCTGATGAAGGTCTTCATCTTCCTCACTTCGCGGTCGAGGCAGAGGGCCTCGAGGTCGAGGTGGGCCGCCCGCAGGATGGTCAAGCCCGGGGCCTCGGACAAGCCTCGTGACTGTCACGCCACATGTGGGCATATATGTATGCTCAGTCACATCACCACATGCTTGTACACGCCACTCACACAATAATACAAATAGCAATAATGAAATAACAATGAACAATTATCATATTTTAAAAAATAAGATAAATAATGGAGAAATTTGCAGTTAATGCGAAAACAGTGTATTTAGCTGGATCACATTTATGCAATGCTCTTCGATACGTGGATATATTATATGCAAATCTGGAAGCTAACATCTCTTTAATTATAATGGGGATTTTCGAGAAAAGTTGCAACGTATACCAGTTGTGATCATATTAATAGTTTTATCGATCACTGCCTTGCTCATTTTAATGTTCGACTCGTACCTCTCTAAACCCTTCATCCACGTACTGCAAATACCAATAATTGCCAACAGAAAACCTATCATATGCTTAAGTATACACAAAAACATAATACAGATAAATATTTTAAATATATCTGAGAAAATAGTAGTTTTAGAAGAGGATAGTCTAATAATAGGTTGCCCAAGTACCGAAAATACAAATATCTGCCTATGAAATCAAACATATAGCCTAGCATAAACATGTACCCAAACATAATCCATTTACAAAATCGTAATACATAATATCAATATATATATATATATATATATAATATATATATATCAATATGAAATAACATCTGTTTTAATTACAATGGAGAAAAATATTAACAAATGCGCCTAAGGTGATAACTGCTGAATCGACGAGCCTAGCTTGAGGATTGGTTAAATTGTGTTCATGTTTACAGGACATACATAAAAAAATGTATCTGTATATGGAGGGAAGGGAATTATTAGGGAAAACCCCCAAGCCATTACGACGATATAGCACTGGGAAGGGGTCAGGATAAGGATTTGGGATGGGACATGAGGAAGGAATGGTGCCCAACCACATGGACGGTCGGGAATTGAACGCCGACCTGCATGAAGCGTGACCGTCGCTCTACCGGCCAGCCCAAGTGGTTGGACATCTGTATATGGAGCCAATAAGAGGTAATGGACATACCTTGAGGCCAACGAAGCGGTTCTCAACCATGTCAATCCGCCCTACGCCATGCTTAGCCCCGATCCTGTTGCATGTCAGGAGTATTTCGAGAGGATCTGTCACCTGGGTTCCCTCTCCCTCCACACTCACACTTGTTGGCACACCTGTAATGGGGCAGGGGTAAGGCACACCTGTGATGGGGGAGGGGGTAAGGTAAACCTGTGATGGGGAAGGGGCAAGGTACACCTGTAATGGGGCAGGGGTAAGGCACACCTGTAATGGGGAGGGGAGCCATGTTCTTGAGCCAACAGCCGTTATTGAGGCAATACCCTTTTATGGAGGCAACAGCCCTGTTATCGAGGCAACAGCCTTGTTTGTGAGCTAACAATTGTTACTGAGGCGTGAGTTTCTAACACTAATGCATAGTGAAAGGGAAGTATGCAGTAGCTTTCCTGATTGGTGATCAAGTCACACCTGCATTGCTCTTTAATACAATAGAGGCAGCGAGAGGCCGGCAGGACTCGGGGCGCACCTGTCGTGAAGGAGAGGGTGAGCCGCTGTGGTGTGTCGGGCGCCTTCTCCGGGTCGGTGGTGAGCTGGAAGATGCCCTCCGGCGGGTGTGTGGACGGGTTCTCCAGCACCCCAGACTCGTAGCTGATGGAGACAAGCAGGGGGAGGGTGGTGAGTCTGGTGGTGGGGGTGGAACACTAGCGGGGGGAGGGTGGTGTAGGTGGAACACTAGAACATCGTGCGTATAGTTACAGCTCAGTCCAATAATCCACAGGACCCACTGCTTGTAATCTTCACAGGAATCACCTCACACACACTAACAAGCCTAACAACTGCCTCCATTACAATTATTAACCAATACTGTAAAAAAAAAACTAGAAGTAGCAACATTATTCAAGGTCTGTTTTCTGAAGGTCTGAAACCTCACTTCTATAAGACAACAAGACCAATAAATGACCAGATCGCTTAACATAAAAGGTTCCAATAATTTTCTGAATGCTATCTCATGGAAAGTTCAGTCATTTGACTCTTTTTGAAACCTGGCGGTTTAACATGATTAGCGGTTTTGTCGTCACTTTGTACATAAACCGTGTTCTTGAGGATAGTATATTCTATCCAAAGTTTGCGATTGCTAGCATTTCTTTGCAGGACAACCCATCCTGCCACATTTGGGGGTCTTAGTTGTACAAACTCTGCAACACATGGAGGATAAATGTTGTGAAGAACATGTCATGTTGACACCGCCATGTTAGTGAATGTCACCAGTTTTACAAAACTGAATAGACGTATATGTTATATACATTTTAATGTATATGTTAACTATTTAACTATGTCACTGACGTTCTAAATTGCTTAGCCTAACGAATCTTGGGGTTCCTGAGTATTATTTGTGAAGTTCACTATACCACTCACAGGACGTGATAAGCTCACTATACGACTCACAGGATGGGTATGGAATGAATAACAAATGAAGTAGACAGCACACACAAGGATACACAACAAGGAGGAAGGCATATCAGGTACTAGGCTGCCCCCTGGTACCTGATATGTATCAAGTTGGCGTCGATGCTCCAGGGCGACTTCGGGGTGACAGGTAGGGGAATGTCGTTCTTCCGGGCGTACTCGAACAGCTCCTGGCGACCTGGGAACCGCTCGTAGAAGGCCGGGTCCTTCCACGGGGAGATAATCTGGCGGAAGAATCGTTTCGTCAAGGCTCCACTTCGCATACATGAGGCGAGGAAGTTAAATCGAACTGAATTAATCATCATATTATTATTATATATTAATATTTAATCAACCTCTTTTTTTTAATAAAAAAGGGGTGGTAGGAGTAGTGAATACTCGTACTGTACGTATTTAGAGTTTAACGGCAAGTTTTTCTCTGATTCCTGTGTGTGTGTGTGTGTGTGTGTGTGTGTGTGTGTGTGTGTGTGTGTGTGTGTGTGTGTGTGTGTGTGTGTGTGTGTGTGTGAGAGAGGAGGAGGGGGGGGGACGGGGAGCGAGAGTGAGCAGCAGGATGTATGGAAGGCTGAGGAGCAAGATTGGGTAAAACCAATTTGTAGTGAGGAGGAGGGTTGAATGTATTTGTGCTGTATACAGCAGGGTAAGGTATACCTTTGTCGTATACCGCCCATCTACACCAGAGTAGCAGAAGGTTCGCGCCCTCTGCAATATGGTATCTTCAGGCCACCAAGTTAGAAAGGTTAAATATCAGGAAAGGAATCCACAGGGAAATAGCAGTTCGGTTACATAGACTACGTCTAGGTTACAGATGCAATTGACGGGAGACATCTCCCGTCACGTAGGGTGCAGTCGCACCTTCACAGATCTCCAGTATCAGCTGTTGGCTCTTGATACTGGTAATGGCTCAAAAGGGCCACCACTCACGGGCTATTCATGCCCGTGCCACCTTTTGGGTGGCTTAATCTTCATCAATCAATCTACAGATGCAACTGGGAGATTGATGAACCCCGACAGAGGGAATGCATCTTCTGCTAAGCAATCACAGAAAAGCCACTACTTCACTATCTACTGGAATGTCAAGCAACCAACGACCTTAGAAGAACTTTAAGTGTCCCCGAACCTTGCAGTAACCACCCTGAAGCCATCAACACTGCCACTCTTCTGGTCAAAAAAGGTGTCCAGCAGCTGGACACCCTCATAAATACTGTCAAGCAGTATCCTCCCCCGCGATAGCAGCTTGACGATTAAATGCGACCTTAGCACACAGTATACATTTACCAAACAAAATAAATCTACCACTTACGGCTATTCATGCCCGTGCCACCTCTTCGGTGGCTTAATCTTTTATCAATCAATCAACCTTTGTCGAAGACACGAAGCTTATTAGGCGTATCAAGCTACCGTAGCCAAAGGCGAGGCTGTCAGCTTGATCACCCTTCCAAGTCCTAACTAGACCCACAACGGGTAGAAATAGCCTAAGCTACTCTATCATTTTGAGAGGTATTTTATTATCTCAATAAACGTACATAAACAACGGTGTTAATTACCCTTAAAAGAAAGTGATGCGCGCGCATCTTCCACGGCATCACAACAACTCAAGCACTGTACACCCAGTTGTGTAAACAATTACGTAAGTACCTAAGTCATAAAAATATTTGTGTGTGCTTCTGATGCCATGCCACTTGTGTAAAGGAGGAATTGTATGTTTATCTCTCAGAATGTTCGGCAATATGTTTATTGTTTGTGATGTGTGTCTATATATGTATTAACACGTTGTACTGAACGGGGTGAGAATAGCTTGAGCTACCTCATCCCTTTGTGTGTATTTTACCTCAATAAACTTATTTCAATTTCAATTCAATTTCAATTACGTATTAGTGATAATCATTATACATTAATTGTAGGTCTTATATATATAGCTCTTGAAATAGATCATTCTCTGCAACTAGATGACATTATAATTATAAGGTGTGAAGCGATAGATGAAATTGTTAATGTAATAATCTCAGTTGAGGTCTGATAAAGACCTTTTGTGCCCTCTGTAATCCTTTTTGCGCTACCGCTCACAGGATGAGTATCAAATCAACTAATTGTGTGAAGCACTGTCGTGCTGCTGGAGTATGGTGATGCTTACTGTTTCTCCTCGACGCTGTATAAGGTAAGAATATGGTGAATGAACGAGTGTCTTGTGTTTTTTGGCCTCGAGCCTAACACAAAATTTGGGATGGATGAGCATTTTCTCGTTTGGGCGGGAGGGGCAAGTTAGGGTGTCACCTCATGGGATGGTTGACGGGATGTCAACCAAGAACGGGATGGTTGTAGGTGTCGTGACACATGATGTGTCGTGTGTCACTCATAATTACTGTTCTGCTGCCTTACTTCTTCAGAGAAGAGGACCTGTACAGTATACAACAGTAGGCCCCAGGAGTACCTGTAACTTGTACTCCACTACTACGCCAGGGCGTCGTAGTGGTACAAGAGGCTCCCTGCACCTTTCAACTCTCTGGTACAGGAGGCCCTGTTAGGCTTATCAACCTCTCCCCTAGACTAAGGGTTTTTAGCCGGGAACCAAAACAAAATGGGGACATGATGGGTGATCCATTGAGGTGGCGGAGGGATGGGGGGGGGGGGTCGTCTGTAATCGTAAAACTGTTAAGAACCCCTTGACATTGGCCAATGACTGACCTCCCCCAGAATGCAATCAACAACAGGTCTGTAACTCCAGGGAACCTATGCACTGTTAGGTGAGCAGAGGCATCAGGTGAAAGGAAACGTGACCAAACGTAGCTGTACGGACCGCGGTAATCGAGCTCGGAACCACTCGGGTTGTGAGGAGACTGGGCTGACAACTTCGCCTCGGGTGGTAGTGGAAGTAACAATTGGGGTGTTGGCTATGAACCTCTGGAGGATTACTAACGCCCTGCCTCCAGTTTAAAGACCAACTAGCCTGTATACTTTGGTCCTGAATATAGTTTACGGCTGTACGTAAACCGTCAGCGTATATTCACCGAGAAGTGGATGTGTTCAGCGTATTTATTCCTGTTGACGAGGCAATTGGGTAGTTGTTGCCAGACAGGCTCTACCGGGCTGCCAATACGCGCCTTCCCTCTGCCTCTCCCCGTGAAACAGGGATACCTTGACAATGGTGGTTAACGATGATTCATATCTATATAACTACATATTTACAACACACTTCTTTAATAAAGTTTAACATCTTCACACTAGTAAACTGCGACAATGTAACACAAATTGGCGTTACAGAGGAATACTATGCAAAGTGCAGACTCGCTAAAAAAACAGAAACACACACAAACACACACACACACACACACACACACACACACACACAAAACACACACAAAACACACACACACACACACACACACACACACACACACACACACACACACACACACACACACACACACACACACACACACACAAAACACACACACACACACACACACACACACACACACACACACACACACACACACACACACACACACACACACACACACACACACACACACACACACACAAAACACACACAGCTGTTCACAATGCAGCTCATACTAGTTCAGGCCGGCGGTGGGGGGGGGTGGCCGGGTGGTACTGACCTTGAGGGCCGGGCAGAGAGCGGAGCAACCCAGTTCAAACCGAATCTGATCGTTGCCTTTGCCAGTGGCGCCGTGGGCTATGTATCCTGCAGGGAATTCAAACATTACAATATAATTATATATTAAAGGAACCAGGATTCAAGAGTATTTATCTAAATAACAAGTTGTCCTGCAACGGTCTCTTGTTGTCTGGAATAGCAGGCCTATTAGGCTTATGGAGATCCCCCATAGGCTAACTACTAACTTTCATAAGATTTTTTTTAATTTTGCCCCGAGGGGCGAGTTTATTGGGCAGCGCCACTCATTCTGTGGGTGGACCTACCGCCATAGCAGCATGTACAACATTGCCCAAGAGGAAGAAAACCCGCTGGGTCGTACATACATACCCAATGTATGTACGTTCTCAGTGTACCTTCTTGTATATAACTGAATGAAAGTTATATAAGTCTGAAACGTGACCAAGTCTCTCTGTCCTTGGGCACGCAAGCCTCGTGTAGTAAATTTAGTTTTGAGCATCTGACTCAGATACTGCTGCTCCCAGTTGTCGCCTCGTGTATTTTGTATAAACTAAAGTGTGGTGATAGTAGCCTAGCCGGGACCTGGCTTGGGTCAGCAGTCAGCAGGGAACACTGTCGTTGCAACACACAAGGGAAGCGTGCATGACCAACGCCTACTGTGATCAATGTACACATCAACATTCAAATATACAAATTTCTTGCCTCTAGAAAGTTATTTTTTTAAGTTGTCAATTATAGAAAAATACCTTATTTTCAAAATAAACGTCAATAACATAACTTTCTCACATTAGGCGTTTAGAATTATTTACATGTATAATACCATCAGCAGAGAAAATATGTGAGAGCTGTGCTTGGGCTGGAGGCTAGTGAACATAGACTTACTGCTTGCTACTGTGTATCTCGCCAGGACAACGTGCGGCGAGGGCCTTGAGGCGGTAATTCGCTTACCTTTAAGTCTCCATCCTGAAGAACACAGCACACTGAGGGCTCCCAAACCTCTCTTCCGAGTACCCCAACACTCCAAACTAAGGACACCGCGTCTCTAACCTGAACGAGGACTCAACACCTCACCTGCGCCCACCCTGGTGGCGACGCGGACGAGGCCGCTGACGATGCAGGGCCTGGCGAGCGCTGTGCCCAGCAGGTAGCGGTCCTCGTAGATGAGGTCAGCCGACACAGCTGGCCACACGAAGTCCTCCACCAGCTCCCGTCTCTGGTCCGCAACCACCACCTGCCACCACGGATAAATAATGAAAGAACTGATCACCTGCAAACATAGCGTTGTTGAACAGCATTGTGCTGTACTGGCACTACAATGAGAAATTTAAGGGATTAAGTAACTTTAGTGCTCGTTACTGCGGTTCGAAACCGCAGCTCATGACCGCAGGTGCAACTTGTGACCGCAACTCGCCACAGTTTCACCTGAACACACAACATTTCAGCTTACCTCTTTGGCTCCAAGTTTCGTTGCCTTCTTCTTGGCCTCCTCGAAGTCCTCGTCCTGACCCAGGTCTGCCTAAGGGAGAGGACGCGCATGGTGTAGGTATTATCGAATGTCCCAGCAAGCATCAGCTTTATATATGATGAGTTATATTAGCATCTGTCAGAACTTAATAGTTCATCTTCCCGCCCCTGGGGCTCGGTACTCACCAGGTAGGCGACCACCTGGAGGCCTTGTTCCCGCAGCCACACTAGTATACACGAGGTGTCGAGGCCGCCGGAGTACGCCAGCACCACGGTGCCTCCCTTGACACTCATTGTAACACCTGCCAGGGGAGACATTCATTATAACACCTCCCAGGAAGAGACATTGACCGAGTAGTTAGAAAATTCATAAGTTGTGAATGATGTGTAAAGTGTTTTTTATTCATTAATAACCCAACGGTGGTTAGATTACAGCCCGTCCTCATCAACAATGGTCAAATGCTCATTAATCCAGCCACCGAACCCCATGTTTATTTATTTATTTATGTTCATGAATGAAAAACGGTTTACACACGACTCACAATTGATGACGTTCGAACAGTTCCCGAACAGTGCTTCGATGACAACTTCTGCAAATTTGGATAAATAAAATTGGACAAATTTGGATAAAACACTCTTGAAGCTCACTCGCATGGTTTACAACCATCCTGAAGCTTACTTGCATAAAGGGATGGGACATAGAAAACCCCATAAGCATAGTATGCACTATTCCTCACAGTATGGGCATACAGTGCGCTACCAACCTCACAGTATGGGTATACAGTGCACTACTCCTTCACAGGAATAAAGCGATGCAAATGATCTTCACGAGGCCTACAATGTTACCATTCTTCACCCAAACCAGGCACCTGACACTTCCCATCAACTCTTCCTTGACGAAGCCTGCATAATCAAGACACGAAGTTAAACCAAAAACAGGACCAGACTGACGAAGAAATATGATAAAAGAAAGAAAGAAAACACGAGATGAAGACAGAGTATTCTAAGAAGATTAAAGACGCAAGAAATATAATTCAATTGCACCCAGCGACCCCTATGACTGTCCCTCGTCGTCTGTTGTGAAGTTTGTTTATCATCAGTTATCTGCTTGCAGCTGGGCCAAGTCTTGGCACTAATTCTGCGACTTCGTCGTTTCCTCCCGCCGGATTTTTTTAGTTGTACCCACTTCCAGCTCGCCCTATGAGGATGTTGTCCTGTATTTCAGTTCAGTTCCTCCTCATAGGATGAACATAAGAGTGCACCACCCCTCACAGGATGGGCATAGGGTGCACTACCCCTCACAGGATGGGCATAGGGTGCACCACCCCTCACAGGATGAACATAGGGTGCACTACCCCTCACAGGATGAACATAGGGTGCACCACCCCTCACAGGATGAACATAGGGTGCACCACCCCTCTCAGGATGGGCATAGGGTGCACCACCCCTCACAGGATGAACATAGGGTGCACCACCCCTCACAGGATGAACATAGGGTGCACCACCCCTCACAGGATGAACATAGGGTGCACCACCCCTCATAGGATGAACATAGGGTGCACCACCCCTCACAGGATGAACATAGGGTGCACCACCCCTCACAGGATGAACATAGGGTGCACCACCCCTCACAGGATGGACATAGGGTGCACCACCCCTCACAGGATGGACATAGGGTGCACCACCCCTCACAGGATGGGCATAGGGTGCACCACCCCTCATAGGATGAACATAGGGTGCACCACCCCTCACAGGATGAACATAGGGTGCACTACCCCTCACAGGATGAACATAGGGTGCACCACCCCTCACAGGATGAACATAGGGTGCACCACCCTTCACAGGATGAACATAGGGTGCACCACCCCTCTCAGGATGGGCATAGGGTGCACCACCCCTCACAGGATGAACATAGGGTGCACCACCCCTCACAGGATGAACATAGGGTGCACCACCCCTCACAGGATGAACATAGGGTGCACTACCCCTCACAGGATGAACATAGGGTGCACCACCCCTCATAGGATGAACATAGGGTGCACTACCCCTCACAGGATGAACATAGGGTGCACCACCCCTCACAGGATGAACATAGGGTGCACCACCCCTCACAGGATGGACATAGGGTGCACCACCCCTCATAGGATGAACATAGGGTGCACCACCCCTCACAGGATGGGCATAGGGTGCACCACCCCTCATAGGATGAACATAGGGTGCACCACCCCTCACAGGATGAACATAGGGTGCACCACCCCTCACAGGATGAATATAGGGTGCACCACCCCTCACAGGATGAACATAGGGTGCACCACCCCTCACAGGATGGGCATAGGGTGCACTACCCCTCACAGGATGAACATAGGGTGCACCACCCCTCACAGGATGAACATAGGGTGCACTACCCCTCACAGGATGGACATAGGGTGCACTACCCCTCACAGGATGAACATAGGGTGCACCACCCCTCACAGGATGAACATAGGGTGCACTACCCCTCACAGGATGGACATAGGGTGCACTACCCCTCACAGGATGAACATAGGGTGCACCACCCCTCACAGGATGAACATAGGGTGCACCACCCCTCATAGGATGAACATAGGGTGCACCACCCCTCACAGGATGGACATAGGGTGCACTACCCCTCACAGGATGAACATAGTGTGCACTACCCCTCACAGGATGAACATAGGGTGCACCACCCCTCACAGGATGAACATAGGGTGCACTACCCCTCACAGGATGAACATAGGGTGCACCACCCCTCACAGGATGAACATAGGGTGCACCACCCCTCACAGGATGAACATAATAATGAATTAAACTAATAATGCTCCACCTCCAGCTATAGTGATCCTGATATACTGCCTTATACTCTACCTATATAATAAATAAACTTATTGTTCCGTTACAGTGCGTGTTCTCTCCCTCCTGTTTGACCTTTATACTTACAAATATATGATGAAGGCAGATTATATCAACAATTAGGTTAGAAGCCAGTGAAGGCGATGACGGAATCAGCAGCGGGAGGTCCTCTCTCCACGACGTCCAACACACACCTAGAATTTTCACGCCCAACGGTTCTATACTTTATACCCCCCAGCGCCTGCGCGTGGCTGTAGTGTGAACTATAGCTGCTACTAACCTGTTTTTCGAAGGTAAACAATGCTCGAAGGGAGAAGAAAAAAGATTGGTACGCAAAAAAGGGCCAGCATTTGTTGCTGGTTAAATTATTGGGGTTTCGAGGCAACTTTAGAATTGTAATTAGAATTATGTAATTAGGCTACTGAAGCCTAGTCACGCGCTTCCACTACACATAAGGGGTTTAACTGGCCGACCCCTCGCATTATTCAAGAGAGAACTTGATAAACACTTCCAAAGGATACCTGATTAACCAGGCTGTGATTCATACGTCAGGTTGCGAACAGCCGCGTCCAACAGCCAAGTTGAGCAGTCCAGCAATGAGGAGGCTTGGTCGAGGACCGGGCCGCGGGGACGCTAAGCCCCGGAATCATGACAAGGTAACCACAAGGTAAGGTAGCCAACATTCTACTTATTGACACGCCTAACACTGAAGAAGTGATTTATATGATTTATCTCTCTCTATCTATTACTAATGTTCTACCGTTTCTTGATTTAAACGTTATTTTAGTCTATTTTTCCATTCCACTTAGAAACTTTTATATATTGTTATCGTGTCGCTTTAAATTCCACCTCTTTATCAGTGTTGCAAGGTCAATTTGCTTCAATCTTTCCTCATTACTCAGGCACCTCAACTCAGGAACGAGACTTGTTGCATATTTTGTAATATTTTCTTGTTCTGTTTTGTTTTATGATTTTTCATGTGGGGAAAAGGGTGTTCCATGCCGGGGCTGCATACTCAAGAGTGAGAGTAGCAATGGTGTTACACGGGGACACGGAAGGCCCCTTCTTATCTTGAGATGATTTCGGGGCTTTAGTGTCCCCGCGGCTCGGTCCTCGACCAGGCCTCCACCCCCAGGAAACAGCCCGTGACAGCTGACTAACACCCAGGTACCTATTTTACTAGGTAACAGGGGCATAGGGTGAAAGAAACTCTGCCTATTGTTTCTCGCCGGGGCCCGGGATCGAACCCGGGACCACAGGATCACAAGTCCAGCGTGCTGTCCGTTCGGCCGACCGGCTCTCTTTGTCCAAGTTCCTCAATGCTAAACAGACATTGGCCAGTTTGGCGAATGCCGCCGGCGCTATTCTGCTAATGTGGCATCTGGTATTAGATTTGGTTTTGTCTACTTCCACATCTTGTGATACAGAAATCTGCCATGCTGTATGGGTCACATCCTTCTTTTTACCCTTATAACTCTCCAAGTTTCATGTGTATTGTATAAAAGCCTCATCTCTTCTGATTCTTCTTAGATTTTTTTTAACACGGAAACAGGATGGGTTATAATATCAATCCCTTGCGGTACTACACTCGTTTCCTCTTTTTCATTCTTTTGTTTCTTATCTCAGGGATTACCCTTTGATTCCCTCCTGAGAGGTACTATCTTACTAACTTTAGCAATCTTCCAGGTACACCAGGCTACTTCTCTAGCTTGTGTTGGGGTCCCTTGTGAAGGACAGTATCAAATGCTTTCTGACAATCGAGCAATATGCAGTCCACCCATTCCTTTCTCTTGTTTGACTATCATAATTTTATTTTAGAATTTTAGCAACTCTGAAAGCAAAATTTCCTTCAATAAATCCGTGATGGCGGTTTGAAGACAAAATTTGTGATTTTCTAAGCATTTCTTGTGTGTTTATGTGCGTGAAGTCATAAGTCAAAGTTGAAATGCGTATGCGTACAAACTCTTCAAACACACACACAGGGCGGGAGAGGTTAGGTGAGAGGCAGGACCAAAGAGCCAGAGCCCAACCCCCGCAAACACAACTAGGTAAGTACACACACACACACACACACACACACACACACACACACACACACACACACACACACACACACACACACACACACACACACACACACACACACACATGATCACCACATTCAAGATTCTGAAGGGGATTGATAGGGTAGATAAAGACAGTCTATTTAACACAAGGGGAACACGCACAAGGGGACACAGGTGGAAACTGAGTGCCCAAATGAGCCACAGAGATATTAGAAAGAACTTTTTTAGTGTCAGAGTGGTTGACAAATGGAATGCATTAGGAAGTGATGTGGTGGAGGCTGACTCCATACACAGTTTCAAGTGTAGATATGACAGAGCCCGATAGGCTCATGAATCTGTACACCTGTTGATTGACGGTTGAGAGGCGGGACCAAAGAGCCAGAGCTCAACCCCCGCAAACACAACTAGGTGAGTACAACTAGGTGAGTACACAAGAAAAAGAGCCCTCCCGGCTGGCGCCATACCGTCCGTCACACCACTAGGCTGCAAGACGCACAACGTGACTTGATAATCACTGCCTTCCGGTTACCCAATGTACACCTCATTTACACACAAAAAGAGATGGTCCATTCTCCTCTTTTTAAGTCAGTGATTATGCCTGTATATACTTGCAAGCCACCATCACTACTGGCCTCTGAGGGTCACTATCTCTAGTGGCCTCTATTGGCCACCGTTTCTATATGCCTCTGAGGGCCACTGTCTCTAGTGGCCACTTAGGGCCACCATCTCCAGTGGCGTCCAAGAAACAATATCTCTAGTGGCCTATTAAGGCCACCATTACCATTGCTAGTGGAAACTGGGATGGCAATGTTGCCAACTAGGAGCCTTTGAAGGTCACTATCTTTAGTGGCCTTTGTTGTCCACCATCTCTAATGACCTTTGTCTCTTATGGCCTCTGTTGGTCGCCCTCTTCAGCAGCCTTTGTTGGTTACCTTCTTTAGCGGCCTCTGTTGTTCACCATCTCTTAATTTGTGGTCTCTGAAGACTGCAATCTTTAGTGGTCCTTGAGGGCCACCATCTTTTTTTTGGTTCGGAGGGCCACCTTTTTCAATGACCTCCGAGTTCCGCCATCTTAAGATCCATGATTGTGATACTAGAACGAGAACTAGTGATACTAGATACTAGAACGAGACCTCTTGGGTTAGTCAGCGGCGTGGCTATCGTCTCTATACATAATATCTATGTATGCAACAGTTGATATGTAGTACAAGGTATAATATCTTCTCACCATTATCGTGGAGAAAAACACCTCTACAAACTCCATTATTATTGTGTTACAGGTCATCTCTACAAAAAACGTGAAGTTTGCTAACAGATTTAATGCTTATACAACAGACAAGCCACTGTGTCAACTAAGAAACTAGGTGGAAACTAGGAAACTAGCGTTTCTGCCCGAAACGCTTTGCGTAATAGTGGCTTTAGGCATTGTATGTACTAGCTCTATCTATAAAGCCAACAAACTTTGTAAATCTCTTTATGTATGTACCTTACCTAAATAAAGATTATTATTATTATTATTATTATAGAAAAGAGCAAGCCTAGTGGGACTGAATGACTACATGAGTTGTGCCTAAAATATTTCATTTTCTTTGTTACTACGTCCAACAGCAGTGAATCTTTGCTAGGTGAGACTTAGGTAGTTCAGGTGCAAACTGCGGAATGT
>NC_091230.1:24711834-24741834 GCF_040958095.1 Procambarus clarkii
ATCTGCTAAAAGAGGATTAGATTCTCTTTTTGGATCTGCTAAAAGAGGATTAGATTCTCTTTTTGGATCTGCTAAAAGAGGATTAGATTCTCTTTTTGGATCTGCTAAAAGAGGATTAGATCCTCTCTTAGGATCTGCTAAAAGAGGATTAGATCCTCTTTTAGGATCTGCTAAAAGAGGATTAAATCCTCTTTTAGGATCTGCTAAAGAGGATTAGATCCTCTTTTAGGATGCTGTTGTTTTTAAGCTGGTATTGGAATCTGTTAAGTGTCGGTCTTCCCTAATGCGCTTTGTGCACGGTTTGTTACTGTTTAATAATGGTTTAATAACTCATTTGGGACAGGCTGCCAGTGTATATATGCATGGTAGACTTATATCGTGAGTAGAGAACTACTTAAAGTTCCCCTTGAAAAGTGAGTTTGCTGGGCAGTGCCACTCATCCCGTGGGTGAACTCACCGCCACTCATCCCGTGAGTGAACACACCACCACTCATCCCGTGAGTGAACACACCACCACTCATCCCGTGAGTGAACACACCACCACTCATCCCGTGAGTGAACACACCGTCACTCATCCCGTGAGTGAACTCACCGCCACTCATCCCGTGAGTGAACACACCGCCACTCATCCCGTGAGTGAACACACCGTCACTCATCCCGTGAGTGAACACACCGCCAGAGCAGCATGTACCTCATACACAAGGCAGAAAACCTGCTGGGTTGTTCATCCTGTCACTTGTACCCAGTCGTGTCTTAGACAGTCTCGGGCCCAGAGACTTAGCCAGCATCTCCCGGGTCGCAGAGTGTCTTACTGTACTGTATAGCTGTCGTCTGCCTCCACAATCTTCACCAGTACTCGCATCACAGACAAAATCTTGCTATTAATCATTCCTTCCCTCGACCATCTTCCTTTTGTTCATAATGATTGATGTTGCTGGCTGCAACAGAGGCCCCAAGGACGGTGTTGATGGGGGCCCCAAGGACGGTGTTGATGGGGGCCCCAAGGGCGGTGTTGACGGGGCCCCAAGGACGGTGTTGACGGGGGCCCCAAGGACGGTGTTGACGGGGCCCCCAAGGACGGTGTTGATGGGGGCCCCAAGGACGGTGTTGACGGGGCCCCAAGGACGGTGTTGATGGGGGCCCCAAGGACGGTGTTGATGGGGGCCCAAGGACGGTGTTGATGGGGGCCCCAAGGACGGTGTTGATAGGGGCCCCAAGGACGGTGTTGATGGGGGCCCCAAGGACGGTGTTGATGGGGGCCCCAAGGACGGTGTTGATGGGGGCCCCAAGGACGGTGTTGATGGGGGCCCCAAGGACGGTGTTGATGGGGGCCCCAAGGACGGTGTTGATGGGGGCCCCAAGGACGGTGTTGATGGGGGCCCCAAGGACGGTGTTGATGGGGGCCCCAAGGACGGTGTTGATGGGGGCCCCAAGGACGGTGTTGATGGGGGCCCAAGGACGGTGTTGACGGGGTCCCCAAGGACGGTGTTGACGGGGCCCCAAGGACGGTGTTGATGGGGGCCCCAAGGACGGTGTTGACGGGTCCCCCAAGGACGGTGTTGACGGGGCCCCAAGGACGGTGTTGATGGGGGCCCCAAGGACGGTGTTGACGGGGCCCCAAGGACGGTGTTGACGGGGTCCCCAAGGACGGTGTTGACGGGGCCCCAAGGACGGTGTTGACGGGGCCCCAAGGACGGTGTTGACGGGGCCCCAAGGACGGTGTTGACGGGGCCCCAAGGACGGTGTTGATGGGGGCCCCAAGGACGGTGTTGACGGGGTCCCCAAGGACGGTGTTGACGGGGCCCCAAGGACGGTGTTGACGGGGCCCCAAGGACGGTGTTGACGGGGCCCCAAGGACGGTGTTGACGGGGCCCCAAGGACGGTGTTGACGAGGTCCCCAAGGACGGTGTTGACGGGGCCCCAAGGACGGTGTTGACGGGTCCCCCAAGGACGGTGTTGACGGGGTCCCCAAGGACGGTGTTGACGGGGTCCCCAAGGACGGTGTTGACGGGGCCCCAAGGACGGTGTTGACGGGTCCCCAAGGACGGTGTTGACGGGGTCCCCAAGGACGGTGTTGACGGGTCCCCCAAGGACGGTGTCACGTATGGGCCGGAGGGCCCGACTGGACCCGCCAGCAGGAAGCGCCAGCAAGGATGACGCTCCTATAAATAACTGACCAGACCTACGTGAAATACGGTGGTTATCTTGAGGTTATCTTGAGATGATTTCGGGGCTTTTTAGTGTCCCCGCGGCCCGGTCCTCGACCAGGCCTCCACCCCCAGGAAGCAGCCCGTGACAGCTGACTAACACCCAGGTACCTATTTTACTGCTAGGTAACAGGGGCATAGGATGATAGAAACTCTGCCCATTGTTTCTCGCCGGCGCCTGGGATCGAACCCAGGACCACAGGATCACAAGTTCAGCGTGCTGTCCGCTCGGCCGACCGGCTTCCTGAGAGGTGCAGGAGAGAGGGAGAGGAGGGAGGGAGGGGGTACGAAGGGACGAGATGTACGAATTCTCGCCAAGACCATGAACCTATATGTTCAATCTTCTGTACAGGTTACATTCGAAAGGCGATGAGTATAGAGATGAATAGGAGTAGAGAGGAAGAGTAAGGTGGGAGTGTGGTGGGGGAAGGGAAGAGTACCCTAATGACGAACCCTCCCCCCTCCCAATTCATCGTTATTGGGTACGAAAATTGGGTTACGTAATGCTGGGAATTTGCGTGAGGGTGGGAGGGGGTGGGTGGGGGTGGTGTGAGGGGGTGGGGGTGGAGCAGAGGTGGCAACAGCCACTCCTCGCTCTCTGGGCTGCTCATGCACGCACAAAATGCAGCAGTTGCTATGCACTGGCCACGATGGAAGCCAGTACTCTCAAATACCGTATCGATCCCCCCCCCCCCCCCCCACGGCGAGACCTTTCATCCTCACCTCCATTCACCCAACATCTACCCCTCCTCCTCCTCCTCCTCCTCCTTTACCCCTTTAGGTAATGGGATGGGGGGGGGGGGGGGTTCTCGATGTGAGAGTACTTACCTAACCAACCCGTTCTCGCAAGTACCTCCAAGGAAGTGCGTGAGGGCGTGCTCACCTAATTGTGCTTATGAGGGAAGGGGGTGGGGGGGGGGGGTATTGAGCTTCGGCTATTTTATCTCTCCTTTAAACTGTCAAAAGTATATATAATATCTATGACTCACTGGGTACTTAATTTCCACCGGTGACTCCCTTTGTTAGAGTACCATCAGTACTAAACTAGTTTTCCTCCTAAGTCCTCCAAGTTAGAGTTCCATTTGTCCTGTCTGTTCTTCGTCAATTCCCCTGAGAAATTTGTAAGTGGTAATCATGTCTCCCCTAACCCTTTTGATGTGTAATGCCTAACCCTTTGCTTGTAGCTCATACCTCTTAGTACTAGCACTAGTCTGGCGGCATACCTCTAAACTTTCTCCAGTTTCGTCTTGCCTTTGATTAGGATTTTACGCTGGAGAAGAATATCCCAGGATTGGTCTGAGATGTACGAGGTCCATAATAATTCCTTACACAGATTTCTTAAGGAATTTATTATATTGGCCAACATAGCACATGCCGCTGATGATATTCGATTAATGTGGGCTTCAGAGTACAGTCTGGGTATGTCATCAACCTCCTACATCTTCCTCTCTACCAGATCCGTTTAAGGATTTCATCTCCCAGTTCGTCCCACGAGTCTGGCCTTCTGCTCTACCTAGTTTCATTAGTGTATTGGTTTAAGTTCAACTCAAGAAGAGTCATTTTGTCTGTTCATCTTCCAGTCTCTTGCCGTTTTCTTTCTTAAACCTCTGGGGAGCCGGTGGCTGAGCGGACAGAACACTGGACGTGTGATCCTGCGGTCCCGGGTTCAATCTCGGGGGAGCCGGTGGCTGAGCGGACAGAACACTGGACGTGTGATCCTGTGGTCCCGGGTTCAATCTCGGGGGACGTCGAGAAACAATTTGCAGAGTTTCTTTCACTCTGATGTCCCCTGTTACCTAGCAGTAAATAGGTACCTGGGAGTTAGTCAGCTGTCACGGGCTGCTTCCTGGGGGCGGAGGCCTGGTCGAGGACCGGGCCGCGGGGACACTTAGCCCCGAAATCATCTCAAGATAACCTCAAGATAACCTCCATATATATTTTTGGCATAATCAGCAAAAATGGTCAGGAGTGAGTGTATGTGGGACTCCTCTGGCGACAGCTTACCTCTCACATTGTTGTTATGATGATTGATTGATGAAGATAATGCCACCTAAGAGGTGGCACGGGCATGAATAGCCCCGTAACGTTATGATGCTTTAGGTGCGCCCTTATATCCTGGAGCACCTTCCCTGACGGTCCGAGCATCTTAGCCAACTCTTACGGGACACTGTGACAACGGTTGTCAGACAAACCCCAAAATATGCAGTCTGTCCAGCCTTCTCTATGTTGTCTCATATGTGTTACTCAGAGGTATAATTCCATTATACTCGGGAGGGAAGATTTACCCTCAATAAACCCGTGTTGGAGGGACGACACAACGTCCCTGCTCTCCAGGGGCCAGATTCACGAAGCAGTTACTCAAGTACTTACGAACGTGTACATCTTTCCTCCATCTTTGACAGCTTTGGTTACATTTATTAAACAGTTTACAAGCATGAAAACTTGCCAATCAACTGTTGTTATTGTTATAAACAGCCTCCTGGTGCTTCGGAGCTCATTAACTGTTTAATAATTGTAAACAAAGCCGAAAAAGTTTGAGAAAAGATGGACAGGTTCGTAAGTGCTTGCGTAACTACTTCGTGTATCTGGCCCCTGGTATGCTGCTTGCCTCTTTCTCGCCATCTTCTCCATCACCTTGTATGGTAAGCAAAGATGGGGACACTGGCCTCTAGTTCAGTGCCTCCTGAATTAGAGGCTCAGGTCGCTTCTTGTGTATCTTTATTATTTGTATTTATTCTCCCCCACGGGAGAGCTCAAGGAGACATGATCACTACCTACAAAATTATCTGAGGAATTGACTGGGTAGATAAAGATAAACTGTTTTACATGGGTCGTACGCGAGCAAGGGGACACAGGTGGAAACGTAGTACCCAGATGAGCCACAGGGATGTTATAAAGAACTTTTTCAGTGTCAGAGTAGTTAACAGATGGAATGCATTAGGGGGTGATGTGGTGGAGGCTGACTCCATACACAGTTTCAAATGTAGATATGATAGAGCCCAGTAGGCTCAGGAATCTGTACACCTCAGGAATCAGGGAGCCGGTCGGCCGAGCGGACAGCACGCTGGACTTGTGATCCTGTGGTCCCGGGGTCGATCCCGGGCGCCGGCAAGAAACAATGGGCAGAGTTTCTTTCACCCTATGCCCCTGTTACCTAGCAGTAAAATAGGTACCTGGGTGTTAGTCAGCTGTCATGGGCTGCTTCCTGGGGGTGGAGGCCTGGTCGAAGACCGGGCCGCGGGGACACTAAAGCCCCGAAATCATCTCAAGATAACCTGTTGATTGACGGTTGAGAGGCGGGACCAAAGAGCCAGAGTTCAACCCCCGCAAGCACAACTAGGTGAGTACAAACAAAGAAGTTTGTGTGTGTGTGTCCACTCGGCCTCACCGCTGAATGGACAGCTATCGGGGGTCGTAGTCCTAAGGGCCCGGGTTCGATTCCCGGCAGAGGCAGAAACAAATGGGTCTATTCACCTAGCAGTAAATAGGTACATGAGAGTTAGATAGCTGCTACGGGCTGCTTCCTGGGGGAGGTACTCACCTAGTTGTGCTTGCGGGGGTTGAACTCTGGCTCTTTGGTCCCGCCTCTCAACCGTCAATCAACAGGTGTACAGATTCCTGAGCCAATTGGGCTCTATCATATCTACATTTGAAACTGTGTATGGAGTCAGCCTCCACCACATCACTGCCTAATGCATTCCATCTGTTAACTACTCTGACACTGAAAAAGTTCTTGCTAACGTCCCTGTGGCTCATTTGGGTACTCAGTTTCCACCTGTGTCCCCTTGTTCGCGTACCACCAGTGTTGAATAGTTTATCTTTGTCTACCCTGTCAATTCCCACGTGGATTTTGTAAGTAGTGATCATGTCTCCCCTTACTCTTCTGTCTTCCAGTGTGTGTGTGTGTGTGTGTGTGTGTGTGTGTGTGTGTGTGTGTGTGTGTGTGTGTGTGTGTGTGTGTGTGTGTGTGTACTCACCTAGTTGTACTCACCTAGTTGTGTTTGCGGGGGTTGAGCTCTGGCTCTTTGGTCCCGCCTCTCAACCGTCAATCAACAGGTGTACAGATTCCTGAGCCTATCGGGCTCTGTCATATCTACACTTGAAACTGTGTATGGAGTCAGCCTCCACCACATCACCCCCTAATGCATTCCATTTGTCAACCACTCTGACACTAAAAAAGTTCTTTCTAATATCTCTGTGGCTCATTTGGGCACTCAGTTTCCACCTGTGTCCCCTTGTGCGTGTTCCCCTTGTGTTAAATAGACTGTCTTTATCTACCCTATCAATCCCCTTCAGAATCTTGAATGTGGTGATCATGTCCCCCCTAACTCTTCTGTCTTCCAGCGAAGTGAGGTTTAATTCCCGTAGTCTCTCCTCGTAGCTCATACCTCTCAGCTCGGGTACTAGTCTGGTGGCAAACCTTTGAACCTTTTCCAGTTTAGTCTTATCCTTGACTAGATATGGACTCCATGCTGGGGCTGCATACTCCAGGATTGGCCTGACATATGTGGTATACAAAGTTCTGAATGATTCTTTACACAAGTTTCTGAATGCCGTTCGTATGTTGGCCAGCCTGGCATATGCCGCTGATGTTATCCGCTTGATATGTGCTGCAGGAGACAGGTCTGGCGTGATATCAACCCCCAAGTCTTTTTCCTTCTCTGACTCCTGAAGAATTTCCTCTCCCAGATGATACCTTGTATCTGGCCTCCTGCTCCCTACACCTATCTTCATTACATTACATTTGGTTGGGTTAAACTCTAACAACCATTTGTTCGACCATTCCTTCAGCTTGTCTAGGTCTTCTTGAAGCCTCAAACAGTCCTCTTCTGTTTTAATCCTTCTCATAATTTTAGCATCGTCCGCAAACATTGAGAGAAATGAATCGATACCCTCCGGGAGATCATTTACATATATCAGAAACAAGATAGGACCGAGTACAGAGCCTTGTGGGACTCCACTGGTGACTTCACGCCAATCGGAGGTCTCACCCCTCACCGTAACTCTCTGCTTCCTATTGCTTAGATACTCCCTTATCCACTGGAGCACCTTACCAGCTACACCTGCCTGTCTCTCCAGCTTATGTACCAGCCTCTTATGCGGTACTGTGTCAAAGGCTTTCCGACAATCCAAGAAAATGCAGTCCGCCCAGCCCTCTCTTTCTTGCTTAATCTGTGTCACCTGATCGTAGAATTCTATCAAGCCTGTAAGGCAAGATTTACCCTCCCTGAATCCATGTTGGCGATTTGTCACGAAGTCCCTTCTCTCCAGATGTGTTACCAGGTTTTTTCTCACGATCTTCTCCATCACCTTGCATGGTATACAAGTCAAGGACACTGGCCTGTAGTTCAGTGCCTCTTGTCTGTCGCCCTTTTTGTATATTGGGACCACATTCGCCGTCTTCCATATTTCTGGAAGGTCTCCCGTGTGTGTGTGTGTGTGTGTGTGTGTGTGTGTGAAGCTCAATTGCAATCGAGGTGTGAGACAGAGAGAGATGAAGCCTGAGGCACCCGTCACAGGGAGTGCCATCAACTAGGGTGGTGGAGGCCAAGGAAGAATTGGGCTGTTACAGGCAGAACAAGCAAGTGATTATGGATGACCTCCCCCCCCTCCTTCCCCCCCCTCACTCGTGGTTGGGGGGTCACAATAAAGAATCAGGACCCCCTCCCCCATCACTCCCCCAACTTCTGGCACCATCACCCCCCCCCCCACTTACTAGACCTCTGGCACTGCCACCACTCCCCCCTCCTCCTCCTCCTTCCCCTCCCTCCCTACTGTGCTTTTCCACCATCCACGTCCTGGCAACACAACACACACACCATCGACCCCTCCTTCAACGACCCCCTCCCCCCCTCCAGTGGCACTACCCCCACCCCCCCTCCAGTGGTACTACCCCACCCCCCCCTCCAGTGGCCCTACCCCCCCCCCCTCCAGTGGCTCTACCCCCACCCCCCCTCCAGTGGCCCTACCCCCACCCCCCCCTCCAGTGGCACTACCCCCACCCCCGTCCTCAGCGATCCCCACCCTCTCTCTCCAAGCTCTACAATACCCACTTCCCGAATCCCGACAACCCAATCCCGACAACCCAATCCCCTCTCCATCCTTGAGGACCCCAACCAACCTATCCAATCACCAGTCTACCACCCCCTATCACCACCAACCCCTCCCCCACCCCGGGTTCCTATTAGACTCTACCAACCCCTATGTTATCCCGCCATTCGACAACCCCGCTACTGACACCTTTGCTAAGGTGCAAGAGGTCATTTTGCATTACAAAGCCAATGAATGGCAGCATAATTCCGGTGGAGGGAGAGGTCGATACCTTCATGACGTCAATGGTAGGGCAACTAATGACACACACACACACACACACACACACACACACACACACACACACACACACACACACACACACACACACACACACACACACACACACACACACATACACACACACACACACACACACACACACACACACACACACACACACACACACACACACACACACACACACACACACACACACACACACACACACATTAGGAAGTGATGTGGTGGAGGCTGACTCCATACACAGTTTCAAATGTAGATATGATAGAGCCCAGTAGGCTCAGGAATCTGTACACCAGTTGATTGACGGTTGAGAGGCGGGACCAAAGAGCCAGAGCTCAACCCCCGCAAGCACAACTAGGTGAGTACACACACACACACACACACACACACACACACACACACACACACACACACACACACAAGGGGGATACGGATAGCTAGATGGACAGCGCTCTGAACTCGTAATCCTAGGGTTCGGGTTCGATCCCCGGTGATGGCAAAAAACAAAATGGGCAGAGTTTCTTTCACCCTCATGCCCCCTGTTACCTAGCAGTACATAGGTACCTGGGAGTTCGACAGATGTTACGGGCTGCTTCCTGGGGCATGTGTATGTGTGTATGGAAAGAAAAAAAACGGTTGAGAGGCGGGTCCAAAGAGCCAGAGCTCAACCCCCGCGCAAGCACAACTAGGCGAGTACAGAAAATGAGGTAGATGAAGATTGGTTTAGGAAGGGACGCGGCTGGTGACGTGGCTATGACGAATTCGTGACGTATGTTCTGGCACCGGTGACGTCACATGGCGGGGCCCGCCAGCCTTAGCGAGTGGTTAAACAACGGACAGTTTAACAAGCGCCTTTTGTGAGGGGTCAACAGTCTCCTCACACGCCACTCACAACGGCACATGCCTCATTGGGTTCCTGCAGCCACTCATTTCCCACCAAACTGCATCATATCCAGTACTGCAGAGACAGGCGGGCGGAGGCTATGAGACGGAGCAGTGAGTGGGGGAGGGATGGGGCGTGTGTTGGGAGCAGGAGGAGCAGGTGGTGGGAGAATGGGGTGGGAGAAAGGGGGTGGGAGAAGCGTGTGTGGGGTGGGGTTGAGGGGGGAACGAATGGGGAAACTAGGTCGAGCGGGACCTGTGCCTGCCTCAGTACCTTGTCGCTTTGTCTCCCAGGGTTTGCTGAATCCCACGTACTCTCTCTCTCTCTCTCTCCCAGGTACTGACGCTCCCACACATGCTCCCAGGCACACGGGAATACTCACCTGTACCAGGAGACAAGTGACCGAGTTTGTCAACATTCACCTCACTCGTCACCACCTTCTCTGTCAACGGTAACTATGTCACATGGTGACATGGTCACATTATGTGACATTGTGACATGGTGACACGTTATGGTAATGTCTAGCGGCAAGGAAATACTAGTTTCAAGACAGCCATACTTGCTGTAGGTTGATTTACGCATTTGGTCCCAAGGTCTTCTTAAACTGTCTTACGATTCAGTCAAGGAAGAGGATGGGGTCAATAGCGTGGTTGAAACAAGAGGTGTGATATCCTCTTTTATGGATATGGATATACCCATAAAGAGGATAACGAGGTGGTCCGTCCGTTCTGCGATAACAAGTCGGGCTTTTTACATTTCACTGCAAGAGTTGGGCAGTTTAGTGGTTTAGTTTCGAGTGATGAATTGGAGAAATAGTACTTAGCGGACGATGAGTTACAATGACGTAGTTGAAGATATAATGACCAAACTAGGTTATTTCTTTGGTTATTTACTATTGTAGGTTCTTATTGTAGGTTATTTCTTTGATGTTTGTGCTATATTTGTCCTCTTTTTTATTTCCACAGTTGTTTGGCCATGAAGTCTCTGACGGATGATATCTGACGGAGGCACTGTTGTGTACAGTGCCTCCCAGCGCGCCTCCGAGGCCTCAGTCACAGTCACCAAGAGAGGTGGACACGATGATTCAGTTACCTTATAGAGGTGGGCGGGCAGGTTGGCCTACGTGGGTGTGTAGCCTGTGAGGCGGTGAGTGGCTTTTGAAGGGCGGTGGGTAGTGGGTGGCCAAGTTGACATATATGGGCGGTGGGAGGACTAGGGATACTGTGAGTGGGCGGTGGTTTCTACCAGCGGTGTGCTGGGGCAGTTGCTGGGCAGGTTGGTTCAGTGTATTCCAGTGTGAGGACCCTTCCATGCACTCTCGTTTTGGACTGGTCGTCAGGGTGTCTTGCAGGGTCGGAGTTCGATGCCCGATGGTTCCACGTGGTGGGGGCATCGCTCTCTCCCTCCGCCCTCTACGTGTTTTATAGTCGTAATGACTTAATCACCACCTCTCTCTTTATTATTGCTTTATCTGACGTATATCTTCCTTTCCAATTTGCTCTTATCTTTCTGCTTCCTCCTCTGTTCCCATTCTTCCCCCCCCCTCCTCCCCCTTCCTTCCCCCCTCCCCTCCCCTCCCATCACTACAAGTTGCACTCTTGCCCACCCCAATAAGGTAATGTTGTCACCGCTCTGGCTGGAAACATTTCCCTCCCCCAATCCCCCACCACCCCCAACTCTCCCCCCAGCACATGACATCCACACCCCCACCCTCCCCACCCCAACCTTCCACCTCCCTCCCCCAGCCCAACAACTTCCACCTTCTCCCCTACCACCCCAACTCCCTCCACCCCCAACCAACCAACGTCCAAAGCCCCCACCACCACCCCACCACCCACCACAACCCACACTCACTCCTTCCCTCCATCTCTATACTCCCTCCCTCCCTACATTTCCTCCCTCACTCTCCCTCATCAAATATTCGTAGCAGATTGTGAGGGAGTATATGGAGAAGTCCTTCAGTATTTGTAATGGTAATTCAGGCACGACATAAGGAGTGGGGGGGTGGTGGTTTATGGAGAGGGGGGGTGGGTGGTAGTTGGGTGGTAGTTGGGTGGTAGTGGAGGGGGGGGGTGATAGTAATCGTGCTGGTTGTTGTGGTGATGCTGATGGGATGGTGGTGGTGAGGGTGGTGATGCTGGGATGGTGGTGGTGGTGAGGGTGGTGATGCTGGGATGGTGGTGGTGGTGATGGTGATGCTGGGATGATAGTGGTGGTGGTGGTGGTGATGCTGGGATGGTGGTGGTGGTGAGGGTGGTGATGCTGGGATGATAGTGGTGGTGAGGGTGGTGATGCTGGGATGGTGGTGGTGGTGAGGGTGGTGATGCTGGGATGGTGGTGGTGGTGATGGTGATGCTGGGATGATAGTGGTGGTGAGGGTGGTGATGCTGGGATGATAGTGGTGGTGATGCTGGGATGATGGTGGTGGTGGTGGTGAGGGTGGTGATGCTGGGATGATAGTGGTGGTGAGGGTGGTGATGCTGGGATGGTGGTGGTGAGAGTGGTGGCACTTACAAGTATCTACGGGGAAGTGAAGGGAAGTGATGTGGAAGGAGCTGGAGACTTCCACATCTCTTTTACAAGGCATTCCCCCTCCTTGAGCACCCGTACAGGGGACGAGTATTTGCCCCCACACATCTTAAGACACCTCGGCGTTTCCAGCTTTAACTTAAGTCCCGTTGTTCAACTTTCTCTCAATATAAAGATGCTGTCGTTGTCCAACTTGTCTATTCCACTTAGTAACTTTGTATTATATCTGATTCGGGCGTACTCACTACTGGTCCTTCAGTGCCTTTCACGCCGCTAGAGTGGACAGAGTAGCATGTTCCCTGCACTCTTTCCTTGCTCTTGAGTGCGGTGAACTCACGCGAGTCTCAGCTGGCTCGGTGAGGCAGCTGCACATTTGCAATGCTCTGAGTTGCATCATCTGTGGCGTGGGTTCGATTCCCGCACGAGGCAGAAACAAATGGGCAAAGTTTCTTTCACCCTGAATGCCCCTGTTACTTAGCAGTAAATAGGTACCTGGGAGTTAGTCAGCTGTCACGGGCTGCTTCCTGGGGGTGGAGGCCTGGTCGAGGACCTGGCCGCGGGGACACTAAAGCCCCGAAATCATCTCAAGATAACCATCTCGTTTATTATCTTGTAATTCCCTGTCGTGTTGAAGCTGTGATTGAGAGTCCTCCCACCTTCTTGGAGGTGAGTTGTGGTCTCTCACCCCACCCCGTACTTCCACCCCCCCCTCCCTCTTCTCGGTCTAAACCCCTTCCTTTACCTTCCCTACGTGTTGTGGGGGTGGGGTGGCGTGTTGTCTGAGGTTGTGAAATGTTTCCACAACCCTGAAATAGGGTTGTGGGGGACAATATGGTGGTGGGGGCTGGTGGAGTTGTGGAGGATGGTAGTGGGGGGAAAGGTCGTGGGTAAGCTGCTTGTGGGGGGGGGGGAGATGGTTGTGGGGAATATAGTGTGGTGAGGTAGTGGGGTTTTAATTTTGGCCAGAAGAGCGAATTTATTTGTCTTCTTGAGGTTATCTTGAGATGATTTCGGGGCTTTAGTGTCCCGGTCCTCGACCAGGCCTCCACCCCCAGGAAGCAGCCCGTGACAGCTGACTAACACCCAGGTACCTATTTACTGCTAGGTAACAGGGGCATTCAGAGTGAAAGAAACTTTGCCCATTTGTTTCTGCCTCGTGCGGGAATCGAACCCGCGCCACAGAATTACGAGTCCTGCGCGCTATCCACCAGGCTACGAGGCCCCCTGTCAGCGTGAAAGTAAACACCCCGCCCTCAGCTGCACGTGCAACAGCCCTCAACAGGAAGACTGCCCCGCTGGGGTGTTCATCCTGTCACTTGCACCCAGACGCAGCTTAACTGGTTTAAGCGAACATCTCAAGAAACAAGGAGATCCCCCCACCTCTAAACCTTCCAACTTTCGTTATCTCGCGAGCTCACAGTCACGATTTGTTTATTTTTTTAAACGATATCTGTATTCTGAGAAATATAGTGTTTTCCGTGACTTGAAGAATCTGAGTGAGCCAGGTTGCTGGCCATCTTGTCCCGTGGGCCACGGCGGCACCTTAGGGGTCACTATACCATCCTGAATCACCAAGGGGGAGTTGTAGCTAAGACGAATTCTGGCTCTTGAAGATTCACTTGTGAGAGAATCTTGTGAGAGGTTATGAGACCTAGTTCCATTAGCTTAACTCTCTTAGGTTAGATCTTCTTGCATAGCTTATGTTGTTGTTATAGATTCAGCTACTCGGGACAAGTTCCAAGTAGCACGGGCTATGGTGAGCCCGTAACTTACCTGGCACAGGAGCGAGGTAAGTAGCGCGGGCTATGGTGAGCCCGTAGTAGACTTACCTGGCACAGGAACGGGGCTGTAACTGGATATATGGCTCTCTGTCTTGTACGTCAGTCTTGTAGGGTAAGAGTGAGGTGGTGTGGGGTTGTGTAGGGTGGGGTAGTGTGGGGTGGGTGGAGGTTGAGTAAGGTGGGGTGGGGAGGGGTTGTGTGGGGTGGGGTTGTGTGGGGTGGGGTTGGTGAACTGGACACCGGCGGGTGTTGCCAACAGGTCTTCAATGGATCTCGTATTTCAGCTGGCCATGTGGCGCGCGAGATCAGCCGCCACAACCTCACCTAACCAATGTTTACACTCGCAACCCCTCAAACCCGGGACAGACTTCCAGTGGACAAGTATATTCGGGGAGTGGGGTCGGTGTGAGGGATCAGGTGAGGTGTGAGGAGGTCGTGAGGAAGACTGCTGTTGATAATGTGTTGTATATTTTAATGTGACAGGAACTGACTCCGCCACCTCTCTCTCTCTCTCTCTCTCTCTCTCTCTCTCTCTCTATCTCTCTCTCTCTCTCTCTCTCTCTCTCTCTCTCTCTCTCTCTCTCTCTCTCTCTCTCTCTCTCTCTCTCTCTCTCTCTCTCTCTCTCTCTCTCTCTCTCTCTCTCTCTCTCTCTCTCTCTCTCTCTCTCTCTCTCTCTCTCTCTCTCTCTCTCTCTCTCTCTCTCTCTC
Organism: Procambarus clarkii; assembly: GCF_040958095.1. Lineage (NCBI taxonomy): Eukaryota > Metazoa > Arthropoda > Malacostraca > Decapoda > Cambaridae > Procambarus > Procambarus clarkii. Next base: position 24,726,279 of record NC_091230.1, read on the forward strand.
TCTCTCTCTCTCTCTCTCTCTCTCTCTCTCTCTCTCTCTCTCTCTCTCTCTCTCTCTCTCTCTCTCTCTCTCTTCTCTCTCTCTCTCTCTCTCTCTCTCTCTCTCTCTCTCTCTCTCTCTCTCTCTCTCTCTCTCTCTCTCTCTCTCTCTCTCTCTCTCTCTCTCTCTCTCTCTCTCTCTCTTTCTCTCTCTCTCTCTCTCTCTCTCTCTCTCTCTCTCTCTCTCTCTCTCTCTCTCTCTCTCTCTCTCTCTCTCTCTCTCTCTCTCTCTCTCTCTCTAACCCATATACATCCTCTTTATTCCCTTTATGTCCTCTTTAATCCCTGTATCTCCTCTTAAATAGAGTTATCTCCTCTTTAAACTCTTAAAACTCTTCAATCTCGACAGCTCTTTCACCTTGATCGGTGTGATGTTTTAGGTCGATTCCCGCCGGTAATATATCGATCGTTATTTAGGTCATATTTTAAGCAATATACTTATTAATGTTTTATTTATATTTAAATAATTATAAATAGTTTTACTATATGATCAATTTAAAATTTATATACAAATATATATTTATAATTTTGAAATATACAGGATGGCCCAAATGTTACTTCATCGTAATATTATTTTAATGACACAATCAAAATTAAACATTTAAATTTGAAAAAAATAACAAAATAAATAAAAACGCATATTAGACTCATTTTTTATTTTTATCATTTTACGTATTTTCATTAATTTTGTTATGGATTTCACATTTAATTTTTTACATATGATTGTCTTAATACAATAATATGGTCCAAATGAAATTTGGGCCAACTTTACAGTTACGGTTTTGTTATGAAGGTGGTGGAGGCCAAAACCGTCAGTATAGTACGTTTTAATTCGTTACACGACAAAGAGTACTGGGAACACGGGACACCACGAGCGTAGCTCTCATCCTGTAACTACACTTAGGTAATTACACACATACACACATTCCCAGGATGGAGCCCGTGGTAGCTGTTTAACTCCCAGGTGCCTGTTAACTGTTAGGTGAACAGGGGATCAGGTGAAATCAACTCTGACCCGTTTGTTTCTGCTTCAGCCAGAAATCGAACCCGGGGCTCTTAAAGGACTTCGATTCAAGAGCGCTGTCCGCTCCTCCGGCAGGATCTGTGTGTATGTGTCTCAGTGTGTCTCTGGGTCAGAGTTTATATGTGTATGAGTATGTATATTTATATATATATGTCTGAGCGTGTGTGCGAGGTGTCTGTCTGTCAAGCTGACGTATTTCCGCTAGGCTTCCTCCCTCGTGTGGCCAGCCTTTCCCGGGTAAAAGTTGACGGACCCGTCTCTTCGTATCCCACCTGATGGCGCCCTGATCTCTGCCGGCTCCAACACCTGTCAAATAACCCCGTCTCACAACACCTGCAAATGCCTCTCACAACACCTGTTAATACCTCTCATAACATCTAATCTACCCCATTGATCAACCACCCATTCTACTAAAAAAAAAAGACCCGTTGAAGGATTTTGACAGCAATCCAAATATTTGACTCAACTTTAGCCCTTGTGAACACAAATGTTGTTAAGAGGTATTTACGTTTAGTGGTTTATTATGCACCCCATACCTCCCCCTGGCGGTGCGTGGTTATAGAGGCACATATAATGGGGGAGTGGGGGGAGGAGGGGGTTAGGAACTGATACCCCCATAGTTTAGTCATCTAAGCCAGTCATCACGCGATATCATAACCTGTTATGGGTTATGGTTGATAACGTCGCCGTGTAAAGAGAGGCACTTCAGCAGGCCTCATAGACTTCTTCGTTGGTTGCTAAGGATATCATTAGTTTTTGTTTTGGGGGGATTGGGGGGAGATTGGGGAGATTGGGGGGTCTTAAACTATGTGAATCAGTCGGCCTCCACCTCCACCACCCACGTACATAATCCACACCCCTCTTAGAGTTTACCCGAGTTTACCTGAGAGCCACTAACACTAGTGACCTCGATGGGGACAGGAAGCCGGCGGCTTGTCGAAGGTCCCCTCCCTCCTATTTCATTTGATACTCTTTTCCAACTGTACTTTAAAACGTTAACAGAGTTTTCGGTATTTACATCTTCGGCGGGTAGGCGGTTCCTTGAGTTAATAACCCTGTGGGTGGAAAAAGTATCCCAGCCCCCTGTTCTCAGGGGATACATTACAGTCCTTACCCCTTACCCACCACCACCTCCCCCTTAGACCATCAATACTACCACCCCCCTTCTTACACCCCACCTGCAACACCTCCACACCCACCCACACACACACACACACACACACACACACACACACACACACACACACACACACACACACACACACACACACACACACTCTACTAAATTCTACTAAATTTTGGCGGACGATGCCAAAATTATGAGAAGGATTAAGACAGAAGAGGACTGTTTGAGGCTTCAAGAAGACCTAGACAAGCTGAAGGAATGGTCGAACAAATGGTTGTTAAGAGTTTAACCCAACCAAATGAAGATAGGTGTAGGGAGCAGGAGGCCAAATACAAGGTATCATCTGGGAGAGGAAATTCTTCAGGAGTCAGAGAAAGAAAAAGACTTGGGAGTTGATATCACGCCAGACCTGTCTCCTGCAGCACATATCAAGAGGATAACTTCAGCGGCATATGCCAGGCTGGCCAACATACGAACGGCATTCAGAAATTTGTGTAAAGAATCATTCAGAACTTTGTATACCACATATGTCAGGCCAATCTTGGAGTATGCAGCCCCAGCATGGAGTCCATATCTAGTCAAGGATAAGACTAAACTGGAAAAGGTTCAAAGATTTGCCACCAGACTAGTACCCGAGCTGAGAGGTATGTGCTACGGGGAGAGACTACGGGAATTAAACCTCATTTCGCTGGAAGACAGAAGAGTTAGGGGGGACATGATCACCACATTCAAGATTCTCAAGGGAATTGATAGGGTAGATAAAGACAGGCTATTTAACACAAGGGGCACACGCACTAGGGGACACAGGTGGAAACTGAGCGCCCAAATGAGCCTCAGAGATATTAGAAAGAACTTTTTTAGTGTCAGAGTGGTTGACAAATGGAATGTATTAGGAAGTGATGTGGTGGAGGCTGACTCCATACACAGTTTCAAGTGTAGATATGATAGAGCCCAATAGGCTCAGGAACCTGTACACCTGTTGATTGACGGTTGAGAGGCGGGACCAAAGAGCCAGAGCTCAACCCCCGCAAGCACAACTAGGTGAGTACACACCTACACCACCCAAGACCAAGGGGTGGGGGGGGTGAGAGGGAGGGGGAGGAGAAGGAGATCGGGGCATAGGTCACGTGACCAGCAGGGGGGGGGGGGGTGAGGGTATATATACGAGGGCAGGCGGGCACCGGCGCCCCAGTAAGCCCTACCCTTACCTACTGTCGACCACACTCGCACACTCCTCAACATGGTGAGTACAGGGCTGTTACCGGTGGTAGTTACCGGTGGCTGAGTGATAGTGGTAGTTTGTTCCGGGTAGAAGGATGTCGTGGTTGTTCAATTAGTACTGATTGCTCGGGGGTGGTTGTTCCTGGTAGTTGGTACCGGTAATTAGGGGGGGTGGTTGTTCCTGGTAGTTGGAGATAACTATTCTTCCTGGTGTCTGGAACTGGTAGCACGGGGTAGTGGCACATACATATGGGAATTAAACCTCACGTCGCTGGAAGACAGAAGAGTTAGTGGGGACATGATCACCACATACAAGATTCTCAAAGGAATTGATAGGGTAGATAAAGACAGGCTATTTAACACAAGGGGCAGACGCACTAGGGGACACAGGTGGAAATTGAGTGCCCAAATGAGCCATAGAGACATTAGAAAGAACTTTTTTCAGTGTCAGAGTGCTTGACAAATGGAATGCATTAGGAAGTGATGTGGTGGAGGCTGACTCAATACACAGTTTCAAATGTAGATATGATAGAGCCCAATAGGCTCAGGAACCTGTACACCTGTTGATTGACAGTTGAGAGGCGGGACCAAAGAGCCAGAGCTCAACCCCCGCAAACACAACTAGGTGAGTACACACACACACACACACACACACACACACGGACGCGAGGACACAGGAGGAAGCAGACAACACATATGCCTCAGAGACACAGAAAATACACATATGTGGTGAGAAGTGCAAACAAATCGAATAAACCTGCGGAGGAGGCGATGGAAGAACAGGTGTGAGAGAACACAAGAACACATCGTGCTGAACACGTGCACCAGGAGTCAGCTCGCACGCCTTGTAGCTGCCTAGGTAAGCACATGTAGGTATGCACACGTACACAGTGGTGCCAAACATCCAGAGACTGACAGCCGGAGGTCAAACTATTTATCCGTGATTAAAACCCGCGGCTATTCTGGCCTCTGACGACCCTCTGTACTGGTGTTGGGGTATTGGTGGTGATGTTCTCCTTCGCTAAATGACTGTTCAACCCAGCTCGCTCTGTGACCTTGATGGCTGTGAACTTCATTACCCTTCCAGTGCTACTGCCACACTGTTCTTTACCCGGTATGAACACATTAATACCGGTATCTATATGCAATGTTACACCATGCAAGTCGAACTAATGATGAAATAACGTTCAATAGTTATGTGTCTGTAAGCCGGTCGGCCGAGCGGTCAGTACGCTGGACTTGTGGTCCCGGGTTCGATCCCGGGCGCCGGCGAGAAACAATGGGCGGAGTTTCTTTCACCCTATGCCCCTGTTACCTAGCAGTAAAATAAGTACTTGGGTGTTAGTCAGCTGTCACGGGCTGCTTCCTGGGGGTGGAGGCCTGGTCGAGGACCGAGCCGCGGGGATACTAAAAAGCCCCGAAATCGTCTCAAGATAACCTCAAGATAGAAGAAGCCCACTGTTTGAGACTGTGGGGAGATGTCAGGCCTACTTAGTCAGACTATTCTTGGTAGACCCCCTCAGTCCCACCGACCAATGGAAAGCTCACAATGGATGATTCCCCTCAGTTAGACTGCCCTTGTAGACATGAGAACGTTAGAATTAAAGAAACTGCAGAAAGGCCTATTGACCCATAAGAAGCAGCCCCTCTTTATATCCAACTAAGATTATTAATAATATAAGTCTAACCTAGTGTTGAAACAATCAAGTGATCACCTTTCCATTGTGTTTCCCCGGCAATCTGTTCCACACATCTATGACCATGTAACCAAACCAGTATTTGCCCAGGTCTTTCCTAAATCTTAACTTATCCAATATTTGTCCACTGTTTCGTGTTACATTATGTGTTGATATATGTAATACCCTATTATTACCACCTACGTTGTGCCGTTTCATTCACATATACACTTCAGTTATGTCACGCCAAACTCTTCGTCATGTAGCTTCGAAGTCTGCTGACCGTGGCAGACTTAAAAGATTCCCTCCCACTAGGCAAACACTTTATGCTGTTCCCCCAAGAAAACTTTCATGATTATTATCCTCCAGGTAAACGTCTGCAGATAGATTCCTTGGATAAGCTTCCCCAGGTAGACTCTCATAAGGTAGGCTTCAGGAAGTAGTCTACCACTAGCAGACGCCCCGCGGTAACCTTATGATATATTTCCCCCCAAGGTAAACTCTTCCATGCATATGCCTCCAGGTAGATGTTTCTATTTAGATTGACTCCCCGGAGTGCACTCGTGAGGTAGCTGTCTCCAGGGACTTACTGTAGGTAGATACCAATGATCGACCGCCCTAGCAACACCCGGCGCAGCGGCCCAGCCCCAGAAGAGCTTGGTCGTCCCACACGAAGGGAGGTGGGTGGTGTTATCAGCGAGGTTGACTTAATACGGGATCAGGTCTGGCCCAGCGACCGTGAGACAACCTCCCCCCCACCCAACACCCCGCGCCTCTTACCCCCACCCCACTCCCAGCTCCCTCCACCAATACACAACCCTCCCCCCACCCCACTTTTGCAACTTTCTGCAAAACTCGTCCACACCACAAACCCCTCTCTTACCCCACAACTGCTGCGCCAACATCAGCAACACTCAGGGTAGACAGCGATAGCTATACAAGTGCTTGGGCAACTGGCATCGACATGACAGAAAACAATGACAAATTTTATTGAAAAACCACTTCTTATAGCGATGCTATACCACTGACAGATGTAACCAAAGCTCTGTTCCATAGTCTGTGGAACAGGGCAGCGCTAGAGTCTCACAGACTCACGCCTGATCTCACGTAATTCTGGAACGAGTCTCGGTGGATACATTTGTACTTTTTCTAGTTTCATCGTGAAATTGGGGACCCAAGACTGGGATGCTCACTGGGTTCCAGTCGACCTCTGCCTATTATCAATTCCAGTTGACTCAAAGCGCTCGAGTGGTAGAAACTCGACGCTGCCTCAGAGAAGCGTCCCTGCTGGCCCTCCAGAGATGGGACTAGGGGGAACGGGGTTGTTAGTTTGGGACTCTGGAAATTGCCGAACTAGACTGTTTCTAGTCTAGTTCTAGACCAGTCGAAGGTCGAGACGCTGGCAGGCCCGCCCACCTGAGGTCAGTAGGCTGACACCGAGGCCAGTAGGCTGACACCGAGGTCAGTAGGCTGACACCGAGGTCAGTAGGCTGACACCGAGGTCAGTAGGCTGACACCGAGGTCAGTAGGCTGACACCGAGGTCAGTAGGCTGACACCGAGGTCAGTAGGCTGACACCGAGGTCAGTAGGCTGACACCGAGGTCAGTAGGCTGACACCGAGGTCAGTAGGCTGACACCGAGGTCAGTAGGCTGACACCGAGGTCAGTAGGCTGACACCGAGGTCAGTAGGCTGACACCGAGGCCAGTAGGCTGACACCGAGGTCAGTAGGCTGACACCGAGGTCAGTAGGCTGACACCGAGGTCAGTAGGCTGACACCGAGGTCAGTAGGCTGACACCGAGGTCAGTAGGCTGACACCGAGGTCAGTAGGCTGACACCGAGGTCAGTAGGCTGACACCGAGGTCAGTTGGCTGACACCGAGGTCAGTTGGCTGACACCGAGGTGGACAAGGCTGGCAAGCGGTCAGTCAACAAGGTATAAAAGCTCGCAGCCTTTTAGTCACGTCGTGGTCAATGAGTCCCTGGTAATGGCCAGCAGTAAATATGTCAAGCAGGCAGAGAGTGGGGTAGTTAAACCGGCAGACAAGCAGCCAAGTAGTTTAGTCGGCAGACGAGTAGTCGGATAGTTAGCCGGCAGATAAATAGTTGTTAGATAAGAAAGATATTACCTAACAAGTAAACAGCCAGACAATTAAAAAAGCAGAAAGGCCTTTTTTGGTCAGCAGGTTGACAGACAGTTAAGCAGGCAGACAGAGGGCCTCGTCTGACAGGCAGACAGAGGCCTCGTCTGACAGGCAAATCAGTGAGGCCGCCACGACGCAGTCAGTCAGGACGGGAGGAACGAGAACTGGTTTGCTGCATTACCACACAGTCGCCTGGATGGTCTCCCTCTCCCAGTCCCCAGTTCCCTCTCCTCCTCACTCTCACCCCTTCCCTCTCCTCCTCACTCTCTCCCCTTCCCTCTCCTCCTACCTGCCTCTCCCTCCTCAGAGCCAGGTCTTCCTTACATGGCCAACATTAACCGTGCCGGAGGATACACTTGCTTGACTCCTTTCTACCTGCTCCCCCACCCCACCACCTCTCCTTCCTCTCTCAGTTACCTCCCTGTGCCCTCACTTTCTGTTTTCTACCTGTTAGGTAATCTCTCGTCCAGCTCCGTGACCTAAATTGCCCCAGCTCTGTTTCCCCAGTTTCGGTCTCCAGTTGGGGACAGTGACAATTAAGGGCTTTCTAGTCAAACAATGTGTAGTTTCGTGTGTAGTTTCAATGTGTAGTTAGAATGTCCATTATTCCTCTGATTTTTATTGTGGCCGCCAGAGGCGGGTAGTTTATTGTGCACCCTATACTCATTCTGTGATTTCTTGTCCTGCTTTATCCTAGTTATACATTCGTAGAATTCTTCTTGGAATTGGCTTGACGTAATTTGTATTTTCTGAGATGATGTTAGTTTTTTGTGTTCCAGGTTAGCATCAACTATCTCTTCTACTCTTTCATTGAAGAGTCTCCTGGCATCCCTACTGCTTATCTATCTTATCATCTCTGCCTTCTTGTGATACCCATAGTTCACATTAAACTTTTCTTGTCTCTTTACGTTGTTTGTCTTTCAAGATCTTGTACATTGCGATCATGTCTCAAACTTAGCAGGTCAATAGCTGTAGATGGTAAGTCAGACACAAAATATATGTTGTTGGGATTGTACACTGCCTCTCCATCTTCCCCCTCACTCTAATTTCTCCCCAGCGACACTGTTGTCAATAAGAGTGCCTTCTCTCCTGTGGCTACGGGCTCACCATAGTCCGTGCTACATGGACAATTCGTTTTGAGTAGCTAAATCTGAAACAACAACAACTCCTGTGGCCATTACGGGCTATTCATGCTCGTGTCACTTCTTGTGTGTGGCTTAATCTTCATTTATCTCTCTCTTACGGGCTCACCATAGCCCGTACTACATGTACACTTCGTTCTGAGTAGCTAAATCTAAAACAACAACATATCTCTCTCCCGTGTCCAGCGTGAGTGCATCAGTATCCACGTGGGTCAGGCCGGCGTGCAGATGGGCAACGCCTGCTGGGAGCTGTATTGCCTTGAGCATGGCATCCAGCCGGACGGGACCATGCCCTCGGACAAGTACGTCGGCGGCAGCGATGACTCCTTCAACACCTTCTTCAGCGAGACTGGCTCGGGGAAACACGTGCCCAGGGCGGTCTTCGTCGACCTGGAGCCGTCAGTAGTGGGTGAGTCGCTCAGCCCTCCACTCACTCTATTACGTGGCCTGGCTTGTCTATGTTGACCAGGCCACACACTTAGAAAGTGAAGGGACGACGACGTTTCGGTCCGTCCTGGACCATTCTCAAGTCGATTGTGATGATTGAAGGAGGAGAAGGCAGTAAATAGGCAGAAGAGAGGTACTGGTCAACTTATTTCAGCCACGTTATTGTGGTTCATCATCTGCATTGTTTTGATTATTTCTTGACATGTTTTTTATTTTTCGTTTCCAGGACCAGACGACAGGGCCAGTTCCTGCTCCTACATCCCATACATATGCGTCTGTCAAAAGCTACGGTTGATAGCTAATGATGTCATATTTTATTTTAATTAGGGTATGGCAAGTTAACTCTATCCTAGTGTCCGCAGAAGGTCTATAATCACGTTTGATAGGCTGGTCGGTATAATTAAACCATGTGTTATTTCAACCTCCGGATAAACCATATTTTGAATATTTGTAAATTCATCCTCTCCGAAAAAATGAAGACATTTCCTCGTAAGATTTAGCAAGACCAGGAAACATTTTCATAGACGGTAAATATCAGTATAGGCAGCCTACCCTAGTGTTGTGGGTAAATATATCACTGTCTAAGGTACTTGTTATATCGTTTCGCTCCTGATCTACCATAACCGAACCAAACCTATTACATTTTAATATTAATTTACCCATTGCATCCTAATATATACTTTATGGACCGTTTTTATGTTCACTTCAGACTACGATACAATTACAATGAAATTAAACAGTTTAGCAGCATATTGAAAAAAATAAAAACCGGTAGCTATTTACCGTGAGTTAAGTCGTTCTTTAATTGTTAACAAATTACAGAAGTCTATATTTTAACAATATTATCGCTGTTGATCTGCACAAATATGTAGAGAACGGGTGGTGTTTATTTGACAGAAAACGAAGCTGTGTTGCATTCCAAGATATACAATTCAATTTTATGATTTTCTTTTAACTTTGGTGTGGTTCCCGTTGTTGGGGACAGGAAGCCTGTACATAGTTTTATCAAATACCTCCTTAACCATTTACTGACCTTTCCCATCAAGGTCAATTATCAAGGAAAAGTGCCGACTATATAGCACTTGGAAAGGGTCAAGATAAGGATTTGGGATGAGACGGGGGGAAGGAATGGTGCCCAACCACTTGGGCTGGACGGTAGAGCGACGGTCTCGCTTCATTCAGGTTGGCGTTCAATCCCCGATAGTCCAATTGGTTGGGGACCATTCCTTCCCTCCGTCCCATTCCAAGTCCTTATTCTGATTCTTTCCAAGTGTTATATAGTCGTAATGGCTTGGCGCTTTTCCTTGATAATTCCCCTCCCTCCCTCCCCAGGATGTAGCCTACAACATTTGTCTAATTCTCGAGTACTGGTTTAGTGTTAAGTGAACAGAAGCATAAGTTGAACGGAAACATGCCCTTGTGGCGTGGTGATTAGCGATCGGGTCACACTCAAGTCCTGGGTTCAGTTCCCGAAGCCTCAGGCATGTATACATCGAGAGGTGCACCGTACCCAGCTTCTCAGTGTGTAAACTCAAGGTTTACTTTGGTAAGGAACTATGTTCAGGACGAAAGTATACTGGCTAGGCCATGAAGGAATTGTGGTGGCGTTAGTAACCCTCTAGAAATTGATAATGTAGCCCACCTTCAAATCAGTCCCCGCGGTAGGATAGAAACATTTGGTCAAATTTCCTTTCACTTGATACCTCTGTTCTTTTAGCAGTAAACTCCCAGCAGTACCTGGGAGTTAAGCAACTGTTGTGTGCTGCATCCTAGCAAGGGTCAGTAGTTGATCTAGGGAGATCTTGATAAGCTGCCCTCACAACGGGCATTGAAATACTTAGCATAATTGTCTTCAAATATTGTTCTACTATTAACCCTACCTTTGAATTGAACTCCTTGGGGAAGGGGTGGTGCCTCACTACGATATGAACTGCGTGTTATAACCTTGGCCTCTCCCGGTGCAGACGAGGTCCGGATCGGGGTATACCGGTACCTCTTCCACCCGGAACAGCTCATCACGGGCAAGGAGGACGCCGCCAACAACTACGCCCGCGGACACTACACCATCGGCAAGGAGATCGTCGACCTGGTGTTGGACCGCGTCCGCAAGCTGGCCGACCAGTGTACTGGGCTACAGGTGAGGGAAAGATTGAAAGTTTCCAGTGAGTGAGTGTAAATCAAGAAATAAAACTTGTAACAACATATAAGTTGTTTCATAATTCTTAAATTTTTACTTTTGCTTAGGCTTGCAAACTTGATCCATCTGTCATACAGTCGTGGAAAGAGATACAGCTATTAATCTGAGATACTCTGTATTTACCTCACAGTGTCTACGAGTAAGTGAGGTCTAGCTCTTTATGTCCCGCCTGCTAGCCTTGTTGAACCTATTGCGTTATATATTAACTTTTCTAACATTCGAATACTTTGTCAAACAAATGTGTGTTTTCTCACCTGTAGATATTTTCAGGTTATCATCTCCAGGTCCTGGGCTCCGACCTCAGCATTGTATGTAACTTAATGCACATCAAACACCATGTATGTATAATACGTCCAATTCGGCAGGGTTTTCTCATCTTCCACTCGTTCGGTGGTGGCACGGGCTCTGGCTTCACCTCCCTGCTCATGGAGAGGCTGTCGGTCGACTACGGCAAGAAGAGTAAACTGGAATTCGCCATATACCCGGCCCCGCAGGTCTGCCAACTGTAGTTACACTGATTTACACGTTTTTTATATATAACATGATGATACTGACATTAAAAAAATTACTTTTAATTCCATGGTGGTGGGGTTGTTAGGTAGGTGGCAGTATTTTCCATTTTCAAGGACATTACATTAGGCTGCAGTTACACTTTTCATATCTGTGTACATTGTCTGCGGTATGCTGTAATTATTTTTTATTTATGAAAAATTTATGTGTATGACATTAGCCACTACTGAAATCATCTAATTTCAATCTGCAATGCTGAACTTCCAATCGTATGATATAGGTTTGATAGCCTAGCGCGCCAGCCATCGTACTAGGCTATGCTCGTTTGCGTGTGTTTTTAATATTTCTGGGTTTTAAAACAAAATATATTATCTCTCCCGGTTTTGCTCTACCTAATCAGCCTAAAATTCCAGGGAAAAGAATTTATAATTAGGACATTAGCTTAAAAAGTTTGCTAATTTTCAAGTGGGGTAGATATTTATCAGCTTAACCATCTCTATTTAGACGTCTGATGGATCATATGGAGGTGTTACCAGTGATGAAGGCTTCATCATCATCTCTACTATAATATACTGTCTTACTGATTTAATTTTAAAATTATTTTTAATTTTTTAATTTTGAATTTCATGCCTTGCATTCGGCTATTAAACTACCTCAGACTGTTTTTTTTCAATTTTAATATATATTTAACAAGTATACATTAATATATTTATAAATTTAAGGTTATAAATTATTTATTTTGTTTATTTCTGATCATTAGAAGCTTCAACGTAATTTTGTAAAGAATAATTTTCCCATGATTAATTAAGAACAGCGTAAGAACGAACCACATTTTGCAGTGTTCCAAAATCTGGTTATAATCTATCGTGTATCGTGAACAGGTGGCAACAGCTGTGGTCGAGCCCTACAACTCTATCCTGACAACTCACACCACACTGGAGCACTCCGACTGTGCCTTCATGGTGGACAACGAGGCTATCTATGACATCTGCCGCAGGAACCTTGACATTGAGCGGCCTACCTACACCAACCTTAACCGCCTTATCGGCCAGATTGTCTCCTCCATTACCGCATCCCTCAGGTTCGACGGCGCCCTCAATGTCGATCTAACCGAGTTCCAGACTAACTTAGTGCCATACCCCCGTATCCACTTTCCTCTTGTGACCTACGCTCCGGTCATCTCCGCCGAGAAGGCCTACCACGAGCAGCTGTCTGTAGCTGAGATCACCAACGCCTGCTTCGAGCCCGCCAATCAGATGGTGAAGTGTGACCCCCGCCATGGCAAGTACATGGCCTGTTGTCTCCTCTTCCGTGGGGACGTGGTGCCCAAAGACGTCAACGCTGCCATCGCTTCCATCAAAACCAAACGTACCATCCAGTTCGTGGACTGGTGCCCCACAGGCTTCAAGGTGGGCATCAACTACCAGCCTCCCACTGTAGTGCCCGGCGGGGACCTGGCCAAGGTGTCACGTGCTGTCTGTATGCTCTCCAACACCACCGCCATCGCTGAGGCTTGGGCTCGCCTCGACCACAAGTTCGACTTGATGTATGCCAAGCGAGCCTTTGTCCACTGGTACGTCGGGGAAGGCATGGAAGAGGGCGAGTTTACTGAGGCCCGTGAGGACCTGGCCGCCCTTGAGAAGGACTATGAAGAGGTCGGCATGGACTCTGCCGAGGAAGAGGTCGACGAGAATGAATATTAAACTCAGGAAGAACAGCACGTGAAATGCGACCGCCATCACATCATTTCCTATACCTGAACTTCAAGAGCACCTTGACCCTGACCCAAAAGCCTGAGGATGAGAGAAGGAGATAATAGCTGTTGTGTTCGCTGTTGGTGGCCTCGACGCTTCACCGCTCAACTACAAAAGCCTTCAATAACTTTTGTGATCAAATTATTAAAAATAGTCGCAATCTGTTGCTCAGTAAATGTTGCTGCTACGGCAACATCTCACTGATATATGTGTGAACCTTTCTTCCAATAAAAGTTGTGACGTAAACGTTCCTTATGATAGCAGAGAATGCACATTGTCTAAGAGACAGACCAGTACGGTAAGAAATACCCATATGTTCACAAATACGGTGTTTTAGGTTTCATGAGGCTTTTCCCGCATATCTACGCTACTTTTCGAACATTTAAACAGATAAACCAACACCAGATCTGAGTTCAAAGGGGTAATGGAACTCTACGTTTTAAATAGTTTCCAATGGTGTTATTGTTAGTAAACTTGTGGGTATGTCGAAGAATATTCCTAAGATCTTTCCAAATATAATGAATTATAGTACCTAAATATGGAAATTTGACAATACTGTATGTCCTTGGAGACTGAGAATCTCAATAGTAAATTTAAATTTGAATTCTATAAAATATCTTGCTAGGAATCTTATTTTCTTACGTTTTTATATATAACTCTACATATAAATATAACAGAAAGACTATATTAATTTATATTTGAAAAAGTACCGTTTTTTATGAATGAGGTCGAATGCACCTCTGGGGGGACACCTGCAGCTAGAACGAGCGTGGCTTTAGGATTTGTTGAATTATAAGACATTAATGTTTGTCTTTGCTTTCGAATTTATATTTTAAAGATTATTATTTCAAAATACAACATTCATTTCTGCCTTTCTGATAATTGGAAACTCGATAATTTAAAACACAAACTTGCTCAGTAAGGGAGGTAAACAAAGGAGCATTTGACGTCAAAACTTATAAAGTTGCGCATTATCAACAAGTCAAATTACAATCTTATTCCACATTTAAAAATAGCTGTATTATATTGTTAAATAATTTAGTATATAATGATAAACAAGATAACTTGTTCTCAAAATGTAGAGACTATAATGACATCAATGTCGAGGCTTGTGTAGACTTGAATGTGAGTGGACGGAAGGCAGTGCTCTTGTGTGCATTGTTTCGTGACCTCATTCGCTCGTTAAAAGCCAGTAACACAGCAGGTCAAGTGCCAGATGGTGTGCGCGGCAGCTCTCTGCGTCTGGTAAGTGATATATTGCAGTCTGTGGTGGCGAGTGGTATCAGAAATATACACGCGTTTGTTGAGCCGAGTTCCATTACTTTGTCTCTAATTAGATTTTTCATCATCTGCTTAAAATCTGAATAAATTGTAATGTGTTACTTTGTGTAACATTTCTGATGGTGTCATTTATTTACGTAAGGATAATTTCGACACAGATACTTTAGATACACAGATACTATTGGACATAGATAAGGACTATAATAAACTGGAATACGACCAAGTCGTATTTTCACCGGGAATACGACCCGCCAAATCGTTTAACAACCTACATGGTGTAAATACCTCTTCACCCATTCACTGCTGGGTGAACAGAGGTGAACAGTTAAGGATTGGCGCCCAGTCAATCCTCCCAGGACCCACTCGTGAAGTGCGGGGCAAGTGTCTTACGACTGCACCACAGTTACTGCATAATATATCCTATCTTTAGCCCCCGTCTGATCCTGGATATATGGAGCTCCTAACCCCCCCCCCCCCCACCAGATCCCGGATGAATACTGTTCTTGACCAACACCAGATCATGGATATATCCTATCTTTCCAAAAGGAAAACCTCCTCCATTGGATTCCATTATTCTCGTAACGAAATTGTCTTACCCCAGATCTCTCAACACACATGGTTTTTGTTTACACTGGTCCATTTTCTGTAATTTTTGCAGGTATAACTAATGAAAATGTGCCACACATTTTCTGAGAGAAAAAAGGGGTATTCACCTTGTTGTGTTCGCGGGGGTTGAGCTTTGCTCTTTCGGCCCGCCTCTCAACTGTCAATCAACTGTTTACTAACTACTTTTTTCACCCTAGGAAGCAGCCCGTGACAGCTGACTAACTCCCAGGTACCTATTTACTACAAGGTAACAGGAGCATTCAGGGTGAATGAAACTTTGTCCATTTGTTTCTGCCTGGGGCGGGAATCGAGCCCGCGCCACAGAATTACGAGTCCTGCGCGCTATCCACTAGGCCACCAGGCCCTAGGTGTCGTTTTATCCAAACTCATGC
>NC_091230.1:24751834-24771834 GCF_040958095.1 Procambarus clarkii
ATCATGCCGATGAGATAAGTACTTGTGGTGAATATTCAGTATGGGACTGTCGAAGGCGCTTGCCTGGCTGTTCGTATCCCAACAGGCTTCCTGGCTGTTCGTATCCCAACAGGCTTCCTGGCTGTTCGTATCCCAACAGGTTTCCTGGCTGTTCGCATCCCAACAGGTTTCCTGGCTCTTCGCATCCCAACAGGTTTCCTGGCTGTTCGCATCCCAACAGGTTTCCTGGCTGTTCGTATCCCAACAGGTTTCCTGGCTGTTCGCATCCCAACAGGTTTCCTGGCTGTTCGTATCCCAACAGGTTTCCTGGCTCTTCGCATCCCAACAGGTTTCCTGGCTGTTCGTATCCCAACAGGTTTCCGGGCTGTTCGTATCCCAACAGGTTTCCTGGCTGTTCGCATCCCAACAGGTTTCCTGGCTGTTCGCATCCCAACAGGTTTCCTGGTTGTTCGCATCCCAACAGGTTTCCTGGCTGTTCGCATCGGGAGCCGGTCGGCCGAGCGGACAGCACGCTGTATTTGTGATCCTGTGGTCCTGGGTTCGATCCCAGGCGCCGGCGAGAAACAATGGGCAGAGTTTCTTTCACCCTATGCCCCTGTTACCTAGCAGTAAAATAGGTACCTGGGTGTTAGTCAGCTGTCACGGGCTGCTTCCTGGGGGTGGAGGCCTGGTCGAGGACCGGGCCGCGGGGACACTTAAAAAAGCCCCGAAATCATCTCAAGGTAACCTCAAGATAACCATCCCCCTTGGAGCAAGGCATTCCATTCCCTTACCTCTCCTGACTCTGAATGAAGAGCTGATCATTTTCCCTTGTCCCATAGGCTGCTTGTGTGATATACTTCGCCTTGATCTGTCAGTATAGTGAAGACATCCTGGTGGTCTGACGAGTCAATATATCCCAGGGGTCGGACATGAACTATACTTGTCGGTAAGTCAGTTACATCAAGATCAACGGGAGATCCGGAACTGTGAGTTGGAAAGGAAGCCGCCACATTTTCCCAGTTAAAAACCTGTCATGAGCTCGCCCAATCCTCTCTGTATGAGATAATAACCGTATGGTAGTTACGTTGAGTAAGGGCTTCTAGCAGAATAGATTCCGTCAGTAAAAATACCACCAGGCAGAAGAATCGCATCGAAGGAGACGAATCACTTCCAAAGTGAAGAAACATCTCTTATGTGGGAGAGATTGATTCAACTAGAAGAATCACCTCCAAGCACAGGCACACCTCCAAGTAAAAACCACAAAGAGATGTTCCAACATCTCCAAGATACCTCCAAGAAGTGAAAAAATCCTCCAAACAGAAGAACCATCTCTATATGGGAGAGATTCGTCGAAGGATATGAGAGACGCAGAGGCCGGAGAGATGTCTCTCAAGAGACAAAATGAGACCAAAATGTCTCATTTTCTCTCAGAAATTACGTTAGGCTTGCGATTTTTTGGTTGTACCGGACCTGTTGAATATGTTGTACCGGTCCTGTTGAATATGTTGTACCGGTCCTGTTGAATATTTTGTACCGGACCTGTTGAATATGTTGTACCGGTCCTGTTGAATATGTTGTACCGGTCCTGTTGAATATGTTGTACCGGTCCTGTTGAATATGTTGTACCGGTCCTGTTGAATATGTTGTACCGGTCCTGTTGAATATGTTGTACCGGACCTGTTGAATATGTTGTACCGGTCCTGTTGAATATGTTGTACCGGACCTGTTGAATATTTTGTACCGGTCCTGTTGAATATGTTGTACCGGACCTGTTGACTATTTTGTACCGGACCTGTTGGATATTTTGTACCGGACCTGTTGAATATGTTGTACCGGTGCTGTTGAATATGTTGTACCGGACCTGTTGACTATTTTGTACCGGTCCTGTTGAATATGTTGTACCGGACCTGTTGAATATGTTGTACCGGACCTGTTGAATATTTTGTACCGGTCCTGTTGAATATGTTGTACCGGACCTGTTGACTATTTTGTACCGGACCTGTTGACTATTTTGTACCGGACCTGTTGACTATTTTGTACCGGACCTGTTGACTATTTTGTACCGGTCCTGTTGAATATTTTGTACCGGACCTGTTGAATATGTTGTACCGGTCCTGTTGAATATGTTGTACCGGTCCTGTTGAATATTTTGTACCGGACCTGTTGAATATGTTGTACCGGTCCTGTTGAATATGTTGTACCGGTCCTGTTGAATATGTTGTACCGGTCCTGTTGAATATGTTGTACCGGTCCTGTTGAATATGTTGTACCGGTCCTGTTGAATATGTTGTACCGGACCTGTTGAATATGTTGTACCGGTCCTGTTGAATATGTTGTACCGGACCTGTTGAATATTTTGTACCGGTCCTGTTGAATATGTTGTACCGGACCTGTTGACTATTTTGTACCGGACCTGTTGGATATTTTGTACCGGACCTGTTGAATATGTTGTACCGGTGCTGTTGAATATGTTGTACCGGACCTGTTGACTATTTTGTACCGGTCCTGTTGAATATGTTGTACCGGACCTGTTGAATATGTTGTACCGGACCTGTTGAATATTTTGTACCGGTCCTGTTGAATATGTTGTACCGGACCTGTTGACTATTTTGTACCGGACCTGTTGACTATTTTGTACCGGACCTGTTGACTATTTTGTACCGGACCTGTTGACTATTTTGTACCGGTCCTGTTGAATATTTTGTACCGGACCTGTTGAATATTTTGCACCGGTCCTGTTGAATATTTTGTACCGGACCTGTTGAATATTTTGCACCGGTCCTGTTGAATATTTTGTACCGGACCTGTTGAATATTTTGTACCGGACCTGTTGACTATTTTGTACCGGTCCTGTTGAATATGTTGTACCGGACCTGTTGAATATTTTGTACCGGACCTGTTGACTATTTTGTACCGGACCTGTTGAATATATTGTACCGGACCTGTTGAATATTTTGCACCGGTCCTGTTGAATATTTTGTACCGGACCTGTTGACTATTTTGTACCGGACCTGTTGAATATGTTGTACCGGACCTGTTGAATATGTTGTACCGGACCTGTTGGATATTTTGTATCAAACCACCTGATACTGTTTATCTTGTTCTCTGGTGGTAGAGAACTGATGAGTGTGGGTGATGATTTGGAAGGCATGGTGCCCAACTACTTGTGGAGGGTCGGGGATTGAACGCCGACCTGCATGAAGCGCGACCGTCGCCCTACCGTTCAGCCCAAGTGGTTGGGGGGGGGGGGGTTGTTATTATGTATGGTGATATGACAGTGTTTTATATGTGGTGATGGTGTGTATGTATGGTGATGGTGTGTATGTATGGTGGATAGTGATGTGTTCAGTGCGGGATGGTATGATGTATGTGTATTAGATGATGAGAGGGGCGAGCATGGTAGCAATGTGGTGTGTGTGTGTGTGTGTGTGTGTGTGTGTGTACTCACCTAGTTGTATTCACCTAGTTGTGCTTGCGGGGGTTGAGCTCTGGCTCTTTGGTCCCGCCTCTCAACTGTCAATCAACAGGTTTACAGGTTCCTGAGCCTATTGGGCTCTATCATATCTACACTTGAAACTGTGTATGGAGTCAGCCTCCACCACATTACTTCCTAATGCATTCCATTTGTCAACCACTCTGACACTAAAAAAAGTTCTTTCTAATATCTCTGTGGCTCATTTGGGCACTCAGTTTCCACCTGTGTCCCCTAGTGAGTGTGCCCCTTGTGTTAAATAGCCTGTCTTTGTCAACCCTGTCGATTCCCTTGAGAATCTTGAATGTGGTGATCATGTCCCCCCCCTAACTCTTCTGTCTTCCAACGAAGTGAGGTTCAATTCCCGTAGTCTCTCCTCATAGCTCATACCTCTCAGCTCGGGTACTAGTCTGGTGGCAAACCTTTGAACCTTTTCAAGTTTAGTCTTATGCTTGACTAGATATGGACTCCATGCTGGAGCCGCATACTCCAGGATTGGTCTGACATATGTGGTATATAATATTCTGTATGTGTGTGTGTGTGTGTGTGTGTGTGTGTGTGTGTGTATTGGGCGATGGTGGCGTGTAGTTTTGATGTTGTATCACACTGTGTGTATGGCTAATTACGTCTGTCTGATGTTTTTGTGGGTGGTTGTGACAGTTATGTATGAGAGGTGGGGGGGGGGGGGGGGAAGTTGTGGACTCGTGTTGAACAATCATAAGGAGAAAACGCAAGCCAAGTTTAATTGTATAGAACTTGGAATGCATGTGATAGTTGAAGAGTATGGTGTGTACTCACCTAGTTGTATTCACCTAGTTGTGCATGCGGAGGGTTAAGCTTTGGCTCTTTGGTCCCACCTCTCAACTATAATCAGCTGTTGTACAGATTCTTGAGGTTACTGGGCTCTATCATATCTACATTTGAAACTGTGTATGGAGTCAGCCTCCACCACATCACTGCCCAGTGCATTCCACTTGTTAACTACTCTTAAACTGAAATTGTTTTTTCTAATTTCTCTGTGGCTCATTTGGGTACTAAGTTTCCACCTGTGTTCCCGTGTTCGTGTCCCACCCGTGCTAAAGAGTTTGTCTTTTTCCACCCGGTCAATTCCCTTGAGAATTTTGTAGGTGGTTATCATGTCTCCCCTTACTCTTCTGTTTTCCAGGGACGTGAGGTTCAGCTTCTTTAGCCTTTCCTCGTAGCTCATACCTGTCAGTTCCGGGACAAGTCTGGTGGCATACCGCTGAATCTTCTTCTGTGTGTGTGTGTGTTGGAGAGAGAGAGAGGTGGGTGATGGTGTAAGGTAGGTGTGGTGAATAGTGAAGGTGTGGTGATTCAGTGCTGGGTGGTGATAGTGAGATCCATGAGAGTAAGTGAAACACGGTGGGGCGAGGCCGTAGAGTTACTCACAAGCTCCATCACAACCCTGTCATTTCACTCGTGAAATTTGCATGTATGTTTAACTAATTCCTTTTACTTCGTTATAAACGTTTCCGTCTCAAGTTTAACCGGATATAGTATCTAATTTGTGTAACTATTTTAATCATCTTACCGCGTACAGTGATACGGTTGTAGGACGAACGTTACATAGTGATTATTGCTTAACAGGCGCCGTTAAAGTAAGGATTCACATTCGATATTTCTACCGAAGTCATTGTCGTAGAAGTCAGAAGTCATGACTCCGTCTCTTGGTTTACCACTTCGTCAAAATTGCAACTTTTTTGCGTTTTTTACTTTTTCCACAAGCGTACAAACCCAAGCAACCTACCTAACCTATCGAGACGGATAGACAGAAAACGTTAATATTACAATGTTTTCATTATTTACTCCAACGTTGTAATTTAAACATATTGGTCGACTCCGTAAAACTTCGGTCATAACAGAGACCGGGATGATCCAACAGCATTACTCCTCTACCATGATGGTATCGAGAGCACCATTGTGGCCCTACCATGATGGTAGCTGTGTTGCCTAGCGTTACAGGGTGTTGTAGGGGTTGCAAGAAGACAAGCTTCCCCTCTGCAGAAGGGCGAGGATGAGGATGCTGGAGAGAGAGAGAGAGAGAGAGAGAGAGAGAGAGAGAGAGAGAGAGAGAGAGAGAGAGAGAGAGAGAGAGAGAGGGAGAGAGGGAGAGAGAGAGAGAGAGAGAGAACAGGGTGGATCGGAGCCTTTGAATGGGTGAGGAAGAGGGAGAAGCTTGAACGGGCGGGCGGTGTACTGCATGACCCGGTGAAGGCGGGGTTGGGAGGGATAGGGAAGGAGTGAGGGATGGAGATAGGGAGGGAGGGGTGATAGGGAGATAGGGAGGGAAAGCTGAGAGAGAAGGGTGCGTGCGTGGGAGCCTAGACGCGCCGCTCCAAACTCTCTTTCTACCCTCCTAGCCTCTCTTTCTACCCTATTCTTCCCCCACCCCCCTTGCTCTCTACATAGGGGAGAGAAAGGACACTGGCTGGGGGGAAAGTCTGAATGGTGTCCTGTATGACTGGGTCGTGGCTAATGGAAATATGAATGGTTGATGGTGAAGGTATGAATGGGGAATAGTGAAAGTATGAATGGTGGTAGTTGGGTGTTGTTGATGATGAAAGTTTGTATAAGCAGGTACTGAAAGTACGAATAGTACATAGTGAAAGTATTTATCCTGAGTGATGAAAGTCCTGATTAGTACGGATAGTCCACTATCCTGACTCTCATTGACCCTGAGAGTCAGGATAGTGGATGGTGAGAGTCAGGATAGTGGGTGGTGAGAGTCAGGATAGTGAGTGATGAGAGTCAGGATAGTGGGTGGTGAGTCAGGATAGTGGGTGGTGAGAGTCAGGATAGTGGATGGTGAGAGTCAGGATAGTGGATGGTGAGAGTCAGGATAGTGGATGGTGAGAGTCAGGATAGTGGATGGTGAGAGTCAGGATAGTGGATGGTGATGGCCAGGATAGTGGATGGTGAGAGTCAGGATAGTGGATGGTGAGAGTCAGGATAGTGGGTGGTGAGAGTCAGGATAGTGGATGGTGAGTCAGGATAGTAGGTGGTGAGAGTCAGGATAGTGGATGGTGAGAATCAGGATAGTGGGTGGTGAGAGTCAGGATAGTGGATGGTGAGTCAGGATAGTGGGTGGTGAGAGTCAGGATAGTGGATGGTGAGAGTCAGGATAGTGGATGGTGAGAGGCAGGACAGTGGATGGTGAGTCAGGATAGTGGATGGTGAGTCAGGATAGTGGATGGTGAGAGTCAGGATAGTGGATGGTGAGAGTCAGGATAGTGGATGGTGAGGGGCAGGATAGTAGATGGTGAGAGTCAGGATAGTGGGTGATGAGAGGCAGGATAGTGGATGGTGAGAGGCAGGATAGTGGATGGTGAGGGCCAGGATAGTGGATGGTGAGAGTCAGGATAATGGATGGTGAGGGCCAGGATAGTGGATGCTGAGGGGCAGAATAGTGGATGGTGAGTCAGGATAGTGGATGGTTAGAGCCAGAATAGTGGGTGGTGATGGCCAGGATAGTGGATGGTGAGGGCCAGGATAGTGGATGGTGAGAGCCAGGATAGTGGATGGTGAGAGCCAGGATAGTGGATGGTGAGAGCCAGGATAGTGGATGGTGAGATCCAGGATAGTGGATGGTGAGGGCCAGGATAGTGGATGGTGAGAGCCAGGATAGTGGATGGTGAGGGCCAGGATAGTGGATGGTGAGGGCCAGGATAGTGGATAGTGAGAGCCTGGATAGTGGATGGTGAGGGCCAGGATAGTGGATGGTGATGGCCAGGATAGTGGGTGGTGATAGCCAGGATAGTGGGTGGTGAGGGCCAGGATAGTGGATGGTGAGAGCCAGGAGAGTGGATGGTGAGGGCCAGAATAGTGGATGGTGATGGCAAGGATAGTGGATGGTGAGAGCCTGGATAGTGGATGGTGAGGGCCAGGATAGTGGATGGTGAGGGCCAGGATAGTGGATGGTGAGAGCCTGGATAGTGGATGGTGAGAGTCATGATAGTGGATGGTGAGAGGCAGGATAGTGGGTGGTGAGAGTCAGGATAGTGGATGGTGAGAGTCAGGATAGTGGATGGTGAGAGTCATGATAGTGAATGGTGAGAGGCAGGATAGTGGATGGTGAGGGGCATGATAGTGGATGGTGAGAGTCAGGATAGTGGGTGATGAGAAGCAGGATAGTGGATGGTGAGAGGCAGGATAGTGGATGGTGAGGGCCAGAATAGTGGATGGTGAGAGTCAGGATAGTGGATGGTGAGAGTCAGGATAGTGGATGGTGAGAGTCAGGATAGTGGATGGTGAGAGTCAGGATAGTGGATGGTGAGAGTCAGGATAGTGGATGGTGAGAGCCAGGATAGTGGATGGTGAGAGTGAGGATAGTGGATGGTGAGAGCCAGAATAGTGGATGGTGAGGGCCAGGATAGTGGATGGTGAGAGCCAGGATAGTGGATGGTGAGGGCCAGGATAGTGGATGGTGAGAGCCAGAATAGTGGGTGGTGATAGCCAGGATAGTGGATGGTGATGGCCAGGATAGTGGATGGTGAGAGCCAGGATAGTGGATGGTGAGGGCCAGCATAGTGGATGGTGAGAGCCAGAATAGTGGATGGTGAGAGCCAGAATAGTGGGTGGTGATAGCCAGGATAGTGGATGGTGAGAGCCAGGATAGTGGATGGTGAGGGCCAGGATAGTGGATGGTGAGAGCCAGAATAGTGGATGGTGAGAGCCAGGATAGTGGATGGTGATGGCCAGGATAGTGGATGGTGAGAGCCAGGATAGTGGATGGTGAGAGCCAGGATAGTGGATGGTGAGGGCCAGGATAGTGGATGGTGAGAGCCAGGATAGTGGATGGTGATGGCCAGGATAGTGGATGGTGAGAACCTGGATAGTGGATGGTGAGGGCCAGGATAGTGGATGGTGATGGCCAGGATAGTGGATGGTGAGAGCCAGGATAGTGGATGGTGAGGGCCAGGATAGTGGATGGTGACGGCCAGGATAGTGGATGGCGAGAGCCAGGATAATGGATGGTGAGGGCCAGGATAGTGGATGATGAGGGCCAAGATAGTGGATGGTGAGAGCCAGGATAGTGGATGGTGAGGGGCAGGATAGTGGATGGTGAGGGGCAGGATAGTGGATGGTGAGGGCCAGGATAGTGGGTGGTGATAGCCCGGATAGTGGATGGTGAGGGGCAGGATAGTGGGTGGTGATAGCCAGGATAGTGGATGGTGATGGCCAGGATAGTGGATGGTGAGGGCCAGGATAGTGGATGGTGAGGGCCAGGATAGTGGATGGCGAGAGCCAGGATAGTGGATGGTGAGGGCCAGGATAGTGGATGATGAGGGCCAAGATAGTGGATGGTGAGAGCCAGGATAGTGGATGGTGAGGGGCAGGATAGTGGATGGTGAGGGGCAGGATAGTGGATGGTGAGGGCCAGGATAGTGGGTGGTGATAGCCCGGATAGTGGATGGTGAGGGGCAGGATAGTGGGTGGTGATAGCCAGGATAGTGGATGGTGATGGCCAGGATAGTGGATGGTGAGGGCCAGGATAGTGGATGGTGAGGGCCAGGATAGTGGATGGCGAGAGCCAGGATAGTGGATGGTGAGGGCCAGGATAGTGGATGATGAGGGCCAAGATAGTGGATGGTGAGAGCCAGGATAGTGGATGGTGAGGGGCAGGATAGTGGATGGTGAGGGGCAGGATAGTGGATGGTGAGGGCCAGGATAGTGGGTGGTGATAGCCAGGATAGTGGATGGTGAGGGGCAGGATAGTGGGTGGTGATAGCCAGGATAGTGGATGGTGAGGGGCAGGATAGTGGATGGTGAGGGCCAGGATAGTGGGTGGTGATAGCCAGGATAGTGGATGGTGAGGGGCAGGATAGTGGATGGTGAGGGACAGGATAGTGGGTGGTGAGAGCCAGGATAGTGGATGGTGAGGGGCAGGATAGTGGATGATGAGGGCCAGGATAGTGGGTGGTGAGAGCCAGGATAGTGGATGGTGAGGGCCAGGATAGTGGATGGTGAGAGCCAGGATAGTGGATGGTGAGGGCCAGGATAGTGGATGGTGAGGGCCAGGATAGTGGATGGTGAGGGCCAGGATAGTGGATGGTGAGGGCCAGGATAGTGGATGGTGATAGCCAGGATAGTGGATGGTGATAGCCAGGATAGTGGATGGTGATAGCCAGAATAGTGGATAGTGATAGCCAGGATAGTGGATGGTGATAGCCAGGATAGTGGATGGTGATAGCTAGGATAGTGGATGGTGAGAGCCAGGATAGTGGATGGTGAGGGTCAGGATAGTTGATGGTGAGGGCCAGGATAGTGGATGGTGAGGGCCAGGATAGTGGATGGTGAGAGCCAGGATAGTGGATGGTGATAGCCAGGATAGTGGATGGTGATAGCCAGGATAGTGGATGGTGAGAGTCAGGATAGTGGATAGTGAGGGCCAGGATAGTGGATGGTGAGGTCCAGGATAGTCACCGGAGAGATGTAGAGGCGTGTATAGTGAAGCACAAGAGCCCGGAGTCCTGGTATTGCTGGGAGATGTGGTACTAACCGCTTCGAACTCCTTCCGTACCCGCCCCTGTGCTGCTGGTGGGGGCCCCGGGCTGCTGGTGGGGCCCGGGCTGCTGGTGGGGCCCGGTCTCTGGGCCACGGGTGTGTGGCCCTCCCTCCTGACGGGCAGGGCCGAGGACGGGTGGCATAGGGCTGGGTGTCAGGAGGCGGGAACTATTGGGGCGTCGGGCAGAGACCCTAAGGCGTCAGGCAGGGACCCTAGGGCATCAGGCAGGGCCCTTAGGGCGTCAGGCAGGGCCCCTAGGGAGTCGAACAGGGCCCCTAGGGCGTCAGGCAGGGCCCCTAGGAGAGACTGTGAGTGTTGGGAGAGTGTGTGGTGGTGACGTCAGCAGGCGATGGTGGCGTCAGAGGGCGCTACTCTTTGAAATGCTGCTCGACCCTTCATCTAGGGCGTCCTAGAGGCTCGTCTAGGGCTCCTGTAGCCTCCTGTAGGCTCCCGCAGCCTCGCCCACCTCAAGGAGCCGACCGGAAGCCCGCGTAAGTGCCGTTTGTAAATATAGATCCTCGGTGCTAAATATAGAAGAATTGTCTGAAATAGCCATCCATGACTCCCCGTTTAGATCAATACCGGCCGAAAGGGACAGCCAATGGGCGCAGGAGGTGGAGGTCACGTGACTGTGACGTCACCGCTGGTGTCAGGCAAGGTTGTGACGTCACCGCTCGCGCCTGGCCAGAGAGATATATAAGGCTGACTACACCGAGATCTCGGCAAGTTTGGGACCTTTGGTGCCCCTGGCTAGTGGTTGGCTCTCTACCCTGGCACCTGTGGCACCTGTGTGGCCACCTGGCATCACGTGTGGCCCTCTGGCACCACGTGGGTCGGCACCCCCCCCCCATCCCCACGGGGGCCATTTGATGACACCACGGCTCTCAACATGGCCACGCCCACCACATGTCATGGATACATGACACGTGGTCACTGGGACATGATACATGGCCACTGGGAGATGATACGTGCTCTCGGGGACATGACACGTGGCCACTGATGCTCAAACGTGGCGACTACACATGACACGTGGATATATATACATAGTAGTGGATACATGACACGTGGAGACAGCTGTGACGTGATGTATAGCAACTGACACATGCGTGACGCATACGACGGATATTCGACGCATAACGGCGACTGAGGCAAGTAGGAGCGGCTCTGTGACGCAACATACAGTGACGTGAAGCAGTGCGTAATCAGCTGACGCAATACGGGGACGCATACACCAACAAATACTTTCAAGACATGCGTTACAAATACGGATAAAACAAATTCGGACCGTTGAAACAAAGACACAACTCTAAGAATACAACTGAATTCAACATAAATCTCAACAAATACACCATTTTGATGGTCCTTGGACCTCGTGCTCCTCTGAGCGCCTCCCAACCAAACATTCATGACGTCATACTTGGATGTGACGACCACCCAGAGGCCTGGACGTGGGGGCTCGGTGACGTCATGCTTGGAGGCACCAATCATTGAATGGCCTGGATGTGGGGGTCGGTGACGTCATGCTTGGAGGCACCAATCATTGATTGGCCTGAACGTGGGGGTCGGTGACGTCATTGGCGGAGGCACCAACCACCGAGCAGCTTCGACGTGGGACTCAGTGATGTCATACCTAGAAGCACCAATCAGAAACTTACCCAGGCTTGGGGTTTGATGACGTCATTCGTTGAGGCACCAACCAGAACACAGCCTCGACTAGGGGGCTCAGTGACGTCATAAATCTATAGCCAATAAGCGCGTGGCAGTCACATGGAACTCTTATTGAAGTATCTATGATGTCACAGACACATGGACCAATCGACGGATAGCTGGTGAACGAAACAGTTCCATAAATAACTATGACGTTACAATTCACTCCTCCAATCAGAGAGCAGCTGGTGCATGAAGAGCTCATGCTGGAATATCAGTGACGTCACAAGTGTGAGGACCAATCGCCTCGTTCTTATTAAGGTAGGGCTGATGTTTTTCGTTGTTGGGGGGGGGGGCGGGGGAGGGTAGAGTGAGTCCGTATGGGTGCGTCTGTCTACGGCAAGGGACTCGTGTTGCTCGGGTCCTCATCTCTCTTCAGCCACCTCCCTCACTCAGGACAACAGTCTTGCCCATGTCTTCTATCTCTAATTGGTTTATGTCAAGACATTCTCATCCGAACAACTTTGTGTAAGAGATTTAATCATTATATGACAACAGACGACGCGAATCTTCGGGAGATTAAGTTAGCGAAAATCGTCAGTGATGCTCCACACATTGACAGTGCCAACGATAGCGATTAATAATAATAATAATAATAATAATAATAATAATAATAATAATAATAATAATAATAATATAGGCATTAGTAACAGCAGCAATATTATTTTCACTATACATTATATATTTTTTTTGTGGAAATTTGAATGCAACTTGTCATTATTCTCTTCCTATGTGATATTTATCGACGATATCTATTTGTTGATTTCGCTTGACTTACGATATCCGGTTATCATAGGACGGTTTCCGGCGATCAAACTCCTTATAATGTGTATTTCCTCGTCCTAATTTGTCACGAAAGCCATATTTAGGTTCGGGATATATGGGGTCGAACCCACATTCCTGAAGCCTTCCGGCACACGCAAGTTCGATTCCACAGCACCGCTTCAAGCATATATATAGAGAACACACACATATAGATAACAATATAACAATTAGCGTTCGAAGACCTCGTCCAGCTCCTCGGAGGTTGGGTGCGTACCCAGGATAAAGCACGCATTTATATATATATATATATATATATATATATATATATATATATATATATATATATATATATATATATATATATATATATATATATATATTGTTCCTCTACTAGCTGTTAACCGGACTCAAAGTGTAAGAAAATTAGCTTAATAGTTTCAGATATACCAAAGATACTTGAACCGAAAACAGGAAGATAAAGCCTTTAACAGCGTCTCTTCTTCATATATACAACAATATTTACAACAATAACCCACGTAGATCTATAACAAAACTGGTAAATAATTACCGGTATTAATTTTTGTCAGTTTTGGCAAAAATTCAGATGATAATTAGATCAAAAGGTAAAGTTTAAAGCCACTCTTTTGGAGCCTTGGTGTTGATAATATGCTTTGGTTCTACAACAACAACAACAGAGAGGCTAAAGCTGTTATCTTGTCTCTACCTCCCTCCAGAATATCTCCCACAGGTTGTTAGTTAACTCTGTGTATGGGGGCTCATTGTATGGGGGCTCATTGTATGGGGGTTCATTGTATGGGGGTTCATTGTATGGGGGTTCATTGTATGGGGCTCCGTGTATTGGGCTCCGTGCATGGGGCTCCATGCATGGGGGCTCAGTATATGGGGCTCCGTGCATGGGGGCTCATTGTATAAGGCTCAATGTATGGGGCTCCGTGCAAGGGGGTTCATTGTATGGGGCTCCGTGCATGGGGCTCCATGCATGGGGGCTCAGTGTATGGGGCTCCGCGTATGGGGGCTCATTGTATAAGGCTCAATGTATGGGGCTCCGTGCAAGGGGGTTCATTGTATGGGGCTCCGTGCAAGGGGGCTCATTGTATGGGGCTCCGTGCAAGGGGGCTCATTGTATGGGAATGTGGTGACTGGGGCGTGGTGACTGGGGCGTGGTGACTGGGGGGTGATGACTGCGAATGTGGTAACCGGTCACCACGCCCCAGTTACTACATGCGATGGTTTCGGGGCTCAAC
This sequence comes from Procambarus clarkii, assembly GCF_040958095.1. Classification (NCBI taxonomy): domain Eukaryota; kingdom Metazoa; phylum Arthropoda; class Malacostraca; order Decapoda; family Cambaridae; genus Procambarus; species Procambarus clarkii. The sequence goes on from NC_091230.1 coordinate 24,765,552, forward strand.
GTCCCCGCGGCCCGATTCTCGATCAGTCCTCCTGGTGCTAGTGTGAGCTGGCCATAGTGGCAGGCCTCCTGGTGCTAGTGTGAGCTGACCATAGTGGCTGGCCTCCTGGTGCTAGTGTCAGCTGGCCATAGTGGCAGGCCTCCTGGTGCTAGTGTGAGCTGACCATAGTGGCTGGCCTCCTGGTGCTAGTGTCAGCTGGCCATAGTGGCAGGCCTCCTGGTGCTAGTGTGAGCTGACCATAGTGGCTGGCCTCCTGGTGCTAGTGTGAGCTGACCATAGTGGCTGGCCTCCTGGTGCTAGTGTCAGCTGACCATAGTGGCTGGCCTCCTGGTGCTAGTGTCAGCTGACCATAGTGGCTGGCCTCCTGGTGCTAGTGTCAGCTGACCATAGTGGCTGGCCTCCTGGTGCTAGTGTGAGCTGGCCATAGTGGCTGGCCTCCTGGTGCTAGTGTGAGCTGACCATAGTGGCTGGCCTCCTGGTGCTAGTGTCAGATGACCATAGTGGCTGGCCTCCTGGTGCTAGTGTCAGCTGACCATAGTGGCTGGCCTCCTGGTGCTAGTGTCAGCTGACCATAGTGGCTGGCCTCCTGGTGCTAGTGTCAGCTGACCATAGTGGCTGGCCTCCTGGTGCTAGTGTCAGCTGACCATAGTGGCTGGCCTCCTGGTGCTAGTGTCAGCTGACCATAGTGGCTGGCCTCCTGGTGCTAGTGTGAGCTGGCCATAGTGGCTGGCCTCCTGGTGCTAGTGTGAGCTGACCATAGTGGCTGGCCTCCTGGTGCTAGTGTCAGCTGACCATAGTGGCTGGCCTCCTGGTGCTAGTGTCAGCTGACCATAGTGGCTGGCCTCCTGGTGCTAGTGTCAGCTGACCATAGTGGCTGGCCTCCTGGTGCTAGTGTCAGCTGGCCATAGTGGCTGGCCTCCTGGTGCTAGTGTGAGCTGGCCATAGTGGCTGGCCTCCTGGTGCTAGTGTCAGCTGACCATAGTGGCTGGCCTCCTGGTGCTAGTGTCAGCTGACCATAGTGGCTGGCCTCCTGGTGCTAGTGTGAGCTGACCATAGTGGCTGGCCTCCTGGTGCTAGTGTGAGCTGACCATAGTGGCTGGCCTCCTGGTGCTAGTCTCAGCTGGCCATAGTGGCTGGCCTCCTGGTGCGAGTGTGTGCTGACCATAGTGGCTGGCCTCCTGGTGCTAGTGTGTGCTGACCATAGTGGCTGGCCTCCTGGTGCTAGTGTCAGCTGACCATAGTGGCTGGCCTCCTGGTGCTAGTGTCAGCTGGCCATAGTGGCTGGCCTCCTGGTGCTAGTGTCAGCTGACCATAGTGGCTGGCCTCCTGGTGCTAGTGTCAGCTGACCATAGTGGCTGGCCTCCTGGTGCTAGTGTCAGCTGACCATAGTGGCTGGCCTCCTGGTGCTAGTGTCAGCTGACCATAGTGGCTGGCCTCCTGGTGCTAGTGTGTGCTGACCATAGTGGCTGGCCTCCTGGTACTAGTGTGTGCTGACCATAGTGGCTGGCCTCCTGGTGCTAGTCTCAGCTGGCCATAGTGGCTGGCCTCCTGGTGCTAGTGTGTGCTGACCATAGTGGCTGGCCTCCTGGTGCTAGTGTGTGCTGACCATAGTGGCTGGCCTCCTGGTGCTAGTGTGTGCTGACCATAGTGGCTGGCCTCCTGGTGCTAGTGTGTGCTGACCATAGTGGCTGGCCTCCTGGTGCTAGTGTGAGCTGACCATAGTGGCTGGCCTCCTGGTGCTAGTCTCAGCTGGCCATAGTGGCTGGCCTCCTGGTGCTAGTGTGTGCTGACCATAGTGGCTGGCCTCCTGGTGCTAGTGTCAGCTGACTATAGTGGCTGGCCTCCTGGTGCTAGTGTGTGCTGACCATAGTGGCTGGCCTCCTGGTGCTAGTGTGTGCTGACCATAGTGGCTGGCCTCCTGGTGCTAGTCTCAGCTGGCCATAGTGGCTGGCCTCCTGGTGCTAGTGTGAGCTGACCATAGTGGCTGGCCTCCTGGTGCTAGTGTGTGCTGACCATAGTGGCTGGCCTCCTGGTGCTAGTGTCAGCTGACCATAGTGGCTGGCCTCCTGGTGCTAGTGTCAGCTGACCATAGTGGCTGGCCTCCTAGTGCTAGTGTCAGCTGACCATAGTGGCTGGCCTCCTAGTGCTAGTGTCAGCTGACCATAGTGGCTGGCCTCCTGGTGCTAGTGTCAGCTGACCATAGTGGCTGGCCTCCTGGTGCTAGTGTCAGCTGACCATAGTGGCTGGCCTCCTGGTGCTAGTGTCAGCTGACCATAGTGGCTGGCCTCCTGGTGCTAGTGTCAGCTGACCATAGTGGCTGGCCTCCTAGTGCTAGTGTCAGCTGACCATAGTGGCTGGCCTCCTAGTGCTAGTGTCAGCTGACCATAGTGGCTGGCCTCCTAGTGCTAGTGTCAGCTGACCATAGTGGCTGGCCTCCTGGTGCTAGTGTCAGCTGACCATAGTGGCTGGCCTCCTGGTGCTAGTGTCAGCTGACCATAGTGGCTGGCCTCCTGGTGCTAGTGTCGGCTGACCATAGTGGCTGGCCTCCTGGTGCTAGTGTCAGCTGACCATAGTGGCTGGCCTCCTGGTGCTAGTGTCGGCTGACCATAGTGGCTGGCCTCCTAGTGCTAGTGTCAGCTGACCATAGTGGCTGGCCTCCTGGTGCTAGTGTGTGCTGACCATAGTGGCTGGCCTCCTAGTGCTAGTGTCAGCTGACCATAGTGGCTGGCCTCCTGGTGCTAGTGTCAGCTGACCATAGTGGCTGGCCTCCTAGTGCTAGTGTCAGCTGACCATAGTGGCTGGCCTCCTGGTGCTAGTGTGTGCTGACCATAGTGGCTGGCCTCCTAGTGCTAGTGTCAGCTGACCATAGTGGCTGGCCTCCTGGTGCTAGTGTGTGCTGACCATAGTGGCTGGCCTCCTGGTGCTAGTGTCAGCTGGCCATAGTGGCTGGCCTCATGGTGCTAGTGTCAGCTCACCATAGTGGCTGGCCTCCTGGTGCTAGTGTTAGCTGACCATAGGGGCTGGCCTCATGGTGCTAGTGTCAGCTGACCATAGTGGCTGGCCTCCTAGTGCTAGTGTCAGCTGACCATAGTGGCTGGCCTCCTAGTGCTAGTGTCAGCTGACCATAGTGGCTGGCCTCCTAGTGCTAGTGTCAGCTGACCATAGTGGCTGGCCTCCTAGTGCTAGTGGTAGCTGACCATAGTGGCTGGCCTCCTGGTGCTAGTGTGAGCTGACCATAGTGGCTGGCCTCCTGGTGCTAGTCTCAGTTGACCATAGTGGCTGGCCTCCTGGTGCTAGTGTCAGCTGACCATAGTGGCTGGCCTCCTGGTGCTAGTGTCAGCTGACCATAGTGGCTGGCCTCCTGGTGCTAGTGTCAGCTGACCATAGTGGCTGGCCTCCTGGTGCTAGTGTGAGCTGACCATAGTGGCTGGCCTCCTGGTGCTAGTGTGAGCTGGCCATAGTGGCTGGCCTCCTGGTGCTAGTGTGAGCTGACCATAGTGGCTGGCCTCCTAGTGCTAGTGGTAACTGACCATAGTGGCTGGCCTCCTGGTGCTAGTGTCAGCTGACCATAGTGGCTGGCCTCCTGGTGCTAGTGTCAGCTGGCCATAGTGGCTGGCCTCCTGGTGCTAGTGTGAGCTGGCCATAGTGGCTGGCCTCCTGGTGCTAGTGTCAGCTGGCCATAGTGGCTGGCCTCCTGGTGCTAGTGTGAGCTGGCCATAGTGGCTGGCCTCCTGGTGCTAGTGTCAGCTGGCCATAGTGGCTGGCATCCTGGTGCTAGTGTGAGCTGGCCATAGTGGCTGGCCTCCTGGTGCTAGTGTCAGCTGACCATAGTGGCTGGCCTCCTGGTGCTAGTGTCAGCTGGCCATAGTGGCTTGCCTCCTGGTGCTAGTGTGAGCTGGCCATAGTGGCTGGCCTCCTGGTGCTAGTGTCAGCTGACCATAGTGGCTGGCCTCCTGGTGCTAGTGTCAGCTGACCATAGTGGCTGGCCTCCTAGTGCTATTGTGTGCTGACCATAGTGGCTGGCCTCCTGGTGCCAGTGTGAGCTGACCATAGTGGCTGGCCTCCTGGTGCTAGTGTCAGCTGACCATAGTGGCTGGCCTCCTGGTGCTAGTCTCAGCTGACCATAGTGGCTGGCCTCCTGGTGCTAGTGTGTGCTGACCATAGTGGCTGGCCTCCTAGTGCTAGTGTCAGCTGACCATAGTGGCTGGCCTCCTGGTGCTAGTGTGAGCTGACCATAGTGGCTGGCCTCCTGGTGCTAGTCTCATCTGACCATAGTGGCTGGCCTCCTGGTGCTAGTGTGTGCTGACCATAGTGGCTGGCCTCCTAGTGCTAGTGTCAGCTGACCATAGTGGCTGGCCTCCTGGTGCTAGTGTGAGCTGACCATAGTGGCTGGCCTCCTGGTGCTAGTGTCAGCTGACCATAGTGGCTGGCCTCCTGGTGCTAGTGTCAGCTGACCATAGTGGCTGGCCTCCTGGTGCTAGTGTGTGCTGACCATAGTGGCTGGCCTCCTGGTGCTAGTGTGTGCTGACCATAGTGGCTGGCCTCCTGGTGCTAGTGTGAGCTGGCCATAGTGGCTGGCCTCCTGGTGCTAGTGTGAGCTGACCATAGTGGCTGGCCTCCTAGTGCTAATGGTAGCTGACCATAGTGGCTGGCCTCCTGGTGCTAGTGTCAGCTGACCATAGTGGCTGGCCTCCTGGTGCTAGTGTGAGCTGACCATAGTGGCTGGCCTCCTAGTGCTAATGGTAGCTGACCATAGTGGCTGGCCTCCTGGTGCTAGTGTCAGCTGACCATAGTGGCTGGCCTCCTGGTGCTAGTGTCAGCTGGCCATAGTGGCTGGCCTCCTGGTGCTAGTGTGAGCTGGCCATAGTGGCTGGCCTCCTGGTGCTAGTGTCAGCTGGCCATAGTGGCTGGCCTCCTGGTGCTAGTGTGAGCTGGCCATAGTGGCTGGCCTCCTGGTGCTAGTGTCAGCTGGCCATAGTGGCTGGCATCCTGGTGCTAGTGTGAGCTGGCCATAGTGGCTGGCCTCCTGGTGCTAGTGTCAGCTGACCATAGTGGCTGGCCTCCTGGTGCTAGTGTCAGCTGGCCATAGTGGCTTGCCTCCTGGTGCTAGTGTGAGCTGCCATAGTGGCTGGCCTCCTGGTGCTAGTGTCAGCTGACCATAGTGGCTGGCCTCCTGGTGCTAGTGTCAGCTGACCATAGTGGCTGGCCTCCTAGTGCTAGTGTGTGCTGACCATAGTGGCTGGCCTCCTGGTGCTAGTGTGAGCTGACCATAGTGGCTGGCCTCCTGGTGCTAGTGTCAGCTGACCATTGTGGCTGGCCTCCTGGTGCTAGTGTGTGCTGACCATAGTGGCTGGCCTCCTGGTGCTAGTGTGTGCTGACCATAGTGGCTGGCCTCCTGGTGCTAGTCTCAGCTGACCATAGTGGCTGGCCTCCTGGTGCTAGTCTCAGCTGACCATAGTGGCTGGCCTCCTGGTGCTAGTGTGTGCTGACCATAGTGGCTGGCCTCCTAGTGCTAGTGTCAGCTGACCATAGTGGCTGGCCTCCTGGTGCTAGTCTCAGCTGACCATAGTGGCTGGCCTCCTGGTGCTAGTGTGAGCTGACCATAGTGGCTGGCCTCCTAGTGCTAGTGTCAGCTGACCATAGTGGCTGGCCTCCTGGTGCTAGTCTCAGCTGACCATAGTGGCTGGCCTCGTGGTGCTAGTGTGAGCTGACCATAGTGGCTGGCCTCCTGGTGCTAGTGTGAGCTGACCATAGTGGCTGGCCTCCTGGTGCTAGTGTCAGCTGACCATAGTGGCTGGCCTCCTGGTGCTAGTGTCAGCTGACCATAGTGGCTGGCCTCCTGGTGCTAGTGTCAGCTGACCATAGTGGCTGGCCTCCTGGTGCTAATGTCAGCTGACCATAGTGGCTGGCCTCCTGGTGCTAGTGTCAGCTGAACATAGTGGCTGGCCTCCTGGTGCTAGTGTGAGCTGACCATAGTGGCTGGCCTCCTGGTGCTAGTGTGTGCTGACCATAGTGGCTGGCCTCCTGGTGCTAGTGTGTGCTGACCATAGTGGCTGGCCTCCTGGTGCTAGTGTCAGCTGACCATAGTGGCTGGCCTCCTGGTGCTAGTGTCAGCTGACCATAGTGGCTGGCCTCCTGGTGCTAGTGTGAGCTGACCATAGTGGCTGGCCTCCTGGTGCTAGTCTCAGCTGACCATAGTGGCTGGCCTCCTGGTGCTAGTGTCAGCTGACCATAGTGGCTGGCCTCCTGGTGCTAGTGTCAGCTGACCATAGTGGCTGGCCTC